>NC_051142.1:7184532-7201675 GCF_014839805.1 Manduca sexta | reverse complement strand
GAAAAGTACCTTAACTATACATTAAACATATTATCTTAGTTCGAAATGTAATAATAAGTATTGTTAGCTATTATAATGTGGTTAATGTGGGTTGATATTCCGAATTATGAACTTTTTAATCCTAAATAACGTAAATATTTACATAAATAAGTAAGTAATTAATAGTTAGACTGCCTCGGTGGCGTAGTTGTATTGCATGACCAGTACAATAGCGCTCTGAGGTCCTGGGTTCGAATCGGGTCGGGCAAAGTGATAGTATTTAGGTTTTTCTGCTCAGTATCAGCCCGAGTCTGGAATTTGTGCCCGATATGGCTATAGGCTCATCCCCTATCACATCATGGGACGGAACACACTTGGCGAAAAGTGGCCCTAGTTGCGCCTCTGCATACCCCTTCGGGGATAAATGCGTGATGTTATGTATGTATGTATGTATGTATGTATGTAATAGTTATACAATGGAACCTATATTTTTTATTTTGTTTATATTTCTTTATGACATGTTATTTGATTACCTTTAGTTAAGAGCGACTAGAATGCGTTATTGTTTGATGACTAACGCTATTAGTAGAAACCTAAAGTGGCAATTTGTGATAATGGATTAGATAATGGTGGGGCGAGCTCTTCTATCGCTAACAGTTATGATGACACGCTAACGGTTTGATCCGACGATTAATGTTTTTGAGATCATATCTTCGTTAACATATTTTTGATTCAAGTAGTATTGTGTTAGAGATTATAAATTTCTGTACGCCGTACCTCCTGTGTCATCGTCTGGTGCGCAGGCGCATACCAGTTTACAATACCAACATAAAAGAGGATAGCGACCGGCCCTCATTCAGTCAGTTGGTCTCGGAATCTGGCCACAGCGCTACGTCGTGCGTGTCGCCGCAATCTTATAATATAACAAATCACGTATAAATTATACTAAGAACACGCTTGTATTTAAAAAAATATATTTAAGTGCCACATACAGCTACCTAATTTGCATTCAAAACTCACCGTGTTACTTTCGAAGAAACTTTACCTGCAGTCGCGTACGGACATCTGCCGGTAAGTTGTTAGTTTTATGTCTATATTTTTGTGGTTTTAATATGTGAGTGCATTCAGTTATGCATTTTATGTCCTGTAACGAAACATTTTATTAATATTTAATAAATGCGGTTTTTCTTTTTCGTGGTTCTCTGTAATCAGATAGTGTAGTATAAACAGTGTAATACTAATTTTATATAACACTGGTTAACGCGTTATTGATTAGCTATTCAGAGTCCGTCATCGCCTGGTCGCAGATTATCACGTACGCTTTCTAATTTACTATGACGAATCTTTGCAATTGTACCGACGAGTGTACAACCATGACGATTCGTTTACTACACCTTACACATTATGAATGCTGTACTGTTTACTTGTAATTAATTAAGATACATCCTAAAACTAGTTCTATTACTTTAATAACATTACTAACGAGTTATGGTTGGGTCCTGAGACAAAATAAAAAGAAACAAGATTGTGTATATATACGCTGTAGATTAAAACATTTCTTAGTACATAAGTAGTATACTTTTTATGTTATAGAAAACATCACGCTAAGTTGAACTCTAACTATGAACTATATAGAGTTTAACTTATTGAGTATGTATGCTTACAAACAACAGTCTATTCCATAATTGTATATGAAGCAAGCATGTCTCTTTTCATTATTTCTTATATTGGAGTTTTTACTACATAAACATTTTTCACAATATGACAATGGACTACATAAAATTAGAAATTGTGCTACAAAAATACAACGTTAAAGTTTGCGTATTATTTTACAATGTATGTAATAAATTTTATTTTTACTGGTGTTATCCTACTCGGTATTGTAATTTTAAATTAAGTATATAACAACATACGATTTTGTTAAATTTAAAATTCACTTGACTGGCTAAATATGCATCGTAATTAATGTTTTCCTAATAAACCTTATTTTTATTTCAAAATGAATACACAGTGTTTATACACTGATATTATCTTATGATAATTTTCGTAAAATTACACTAGTAATTTTTCACTTGTGCTTTACAATTGGGATCGGAAGGAGGAAGCTTATTTATTAGGTATGCATGTATACCTGAAAAAACAAATCCTGTTTTAGTATAGATTGGACGCTGATAAACTGTATATAGGGTGGGATAATCACTCAAACAATTTTCTTTTCAGTTTAAACGAAATTACAATGCTAAAACACAAAATAAGAGGCTATGCAGATGGCGTATTTAAAACGCGCTGATGACGCGCGTTTTAGTTGCGTTTTTATTCGCCAGTTCGCTTTAAAAACGTCAAGTGCATAGATTAGGATATGTGTAAAATAATAGAAACGCATCACGTTAAGGATATATTTTTAAATTTTATTACGGTACTTGACACTAGCTAAGTATATTTTTTTAAATATTTGGAGTACCTTATATGCATTGTGGTTTCTATGCTGTTTTAGTAACTTGAAAATACACTACGAGTAGGGTTAAGATGTGGGGTTTAAACCGAGAAAGGTCTTTATCGCCAGCAGAGTCGTGAAGAACACCTAGTATAAAAAAGAAAAAATACGTTAAAAACTATTGCACGCCAACACGTGGTAATAGTAATTAATTATTGCAGCACAACTGTGCTTAGCCTTCGGAAATTCACATAGTAAGAAACTACAAATAGTACCTATACAATATAAATCACAGGGCTCAGACAGCAGCTTATCGCATATAATGTTTTATTATTTTTCTGAGAATTGGTTATAATATACAAACATATAGAATTTCAATAGATGTTCTCAACGTTTCTGAAACAAGAGCTGTTCATAAAACTTATCAACTAACATTAGAAGTGAACAAAGTGGAAATTAATAATTGAAATAATACTATCTTATTTCTCCTTTGACCATTAAAGCTGCAAAGTTTTCGAAAGGTCACGTCGGGACAAAAATATAATATAAAAAACCGCGATAAAATCCGTCAAATAGTTTTATTACATTATCTAACATTCGCACAACCATAAGAAATCATTTGGAATTAATAGTTTCAGTTATTTTGCTTTTGTTTGAATAATATAAACATTTTTGCTTTACAAAGGTAGTTTCGAAGGTTTTGTGTTCAATAATAATAACCATACTATAACCGTAGGCCCATAATCTGATATAAGTGTACAATTACACTTATATCAGATTATGGGCCCACGGTTATAGTATGTATTATTGATATACCCAGTTTAATTTTTAGTTCATATTAATAAAACTTAACTATCATGATAGTAAGAGATTTGAAAGCTGTATAGATTGCAAATATCTTTTTATACAACGAAATAATCGCCTTAACATACTTAACTGTTCCACCTTGTATAGAAAATTGCATTTCGTCCATAATAAATATGTGTTTGTACTGGTCGTTGAAGAGTAAATTATAATTTAGCGAGACAAGTCATTGTTATTCTTTAAACGTGTTGCTTCACGGTAAGTTATTATGCAAACGTTATGTGCAAGCGTTATGTCCGAAATGTGTGACCCAAATGATTCAGAAAACTCTACTTAGCCTTGAATTCAAAAGTAGCATTTAGTTGTCGGTAATGTAATACGTAATATGTTTAAAATTATTTTACAGTTATTTTTAGAGTACAATAGAGTACAATAAATATAAATTTTGCGTGCGAAACCGTTAATACAATTAGCATTTTGTCATCACGGGCATATGTAACTCCTCGGGGAGTTGGCATCCGGTCGAGTAAGTTGTGAATTGCATCGATTAAATATAACTGGACATTGAGTTTTATTTTTTATATTCATGGCGGGACTGGGACTTAAACCCCAGCACCGTTTCTTTGTTGTGGATGTGCAGGTAGTATCGAAAATGCAGACTGCTGTGTTTTATTGCTTAGATTATAATTGTGGTTGCTGGATAATTCTAGAAGATCAGAATTTGATAATTCTTTAATTAAACGACTAAATAGTGCAAGAGCCAGATATGTGGAAGAATAGATAGCAATCACTGCCCGTTCTAAATATATATGTATGTGCAATCTTCTGTATCCTTAAGAAACCCGCACACACGGTTTCTTATGCCCTTCAAAACGGAACACGAGACAAGCTGTGACCCTAAAAATACTGGCAATATTTTGTATCAATATAATCATAATTCTTGACCTACATATTATCTAAAGATACCTAACGAATATATCTTTATTAGGTAAAATGAAAACATGGCAATCTATGCATATGGTTATGAAACAGTGAGTCATTTTCGTAAAGTCAAACCAAACATCGTTGGCTCTTCGGATCCGGATACGCTATACATAAAAGACAACCGTGTTATTGACGCCGTACACTCCATCTGTTGTGTAATAAATGTGTCGAGAATGACGACGCGAAGAACTTTCGCCGCACGGCGCATGGCTCGACCTGAGTACTAGGGAAATACGTGCATTATGCTTATTGTAAGCGAGCGGCTCACAACGACCGCGGGATTCCCTGTGACGCGGGCTGCGTGTCTGCATAAATATCAACAATGATATGATCGGAAGCTGCGGTTTCAAACAAGTATGTATACGGTTCCAGCATTGAATGCGTATACGTTATTTTTCCATTATATCCCGGATTGATAACGTTTAAATTTTATTCCAATAGTTAGATTCACGGAACTTTGATAGAGTTTACAGTGGCTTTGATAGGATATTTAATTTCATTTTGTGATTTGTGATATTAACATTTCGAAATGGTGAATCATTAATTAATTCTTTGAATGCATAAGTACGAGATAATTAAAAAAAAAACGATCTCTCATTAGTAGAAGGGGTTCCTGTTTTAGGGTAGTATATAATATATGCTTAGGTATATTGTTAACCGTTTTAATTTTTGTCTGAATAGACTAATTAAACAAAGGAATCAATAACTACAAAAAATAGAATAAATACATGCTCATTGTTTTGATACACAAATAGACTCGGCCGCTGAATAATTATACCGCATTTTGCATTACTGCGTTGTCGATTTGTTAGAAATTATTATATATTGTGCTTTGATCTATTGCACATTTGTTTATTTTCGTCTAAGGGAAATCAAAATATTTTCAATTCAATTCAATCAAAGACCTTATTTCTAGCTTACTATTTACTATTAGTTCCTCGGCTTTAACGCATATAACAAAGAAAAACCATAGGTTAACCTACTATGTTATAATATAACAATTAACATATTTCTTGCAACACTGACGGATTTCGTGTTTGGAAAATTACATCTCAATCATATTAATCTATTGAAGTAGATATCTACTTATAGTTTTTATTCAAATTAGTCTCGTAACTTCTTTTCAAGCATTTTTCCACAACATTTCGTCACATTGCTGAACGCGTTTTGTCGAGTGATTCATTAAATTGTTTTTCCACGGGGTTTCCTGTACTCAGTAGGTTCGCAATCCACAATGAAAATGTTGAAATGTGATGTCCACAGTTTCTTTATTTATCTACAACAGTATATGATGTAATTATGGAACATAAGTATATAAGTAGTATAATATAAGTGCAGTATATTAATGAAATAAAAACCTATTTTTACTTAATGGTATAGCTTAAAATAAGTGCTTTGACCATAATGTAGATCGTAGATATTATGCCGATTGTAACATTACTTTCTCCAAATAACTAGTAAGGTGCATAACCAAAATTGTTACTATGCAATATACACGATGGAAACAATATAGAATATTTTTACTTTTTTTGCGGTTATAAAGGCCCGCATCACTGTAAAATGCCGCTACAGTATGAGTAAATCAGGGTTAAAGTGCCTACATATTGTGTACAATGCTGGTTCCCATGTGGGTACTGCTGTGTTATTTTTACCTCATAAGTAGGTAAAGTGTTTTAAAGAAAGTTGCAATCGTTTGGATTTTCCCATACTTTCAAGCATAATGTAGTATGGACTTACTGCGCATTGCATTATACTAAGTACAAAATCACAAGGACCAATTTTTATGTGCTAAGTGGGGCTGACGGAATACAATTAGATAAGACAAGTGTGTCTAGTCAGATCAAATGAATGATTACCTACTCGAGCTATAAGTTAATGGCCTCTCTCCGTGGATGGCAGTGTGTCAATTTAATGGGTGTAGAAAACTGATCAATTAGCATAGAGTAACCGAGTTAAATCAGATATCATGCTTAATAGATGTTGTGTAAAGATTGAGCATGACAGTTTGTGCCGTCGGTGATGCTGACGTGACGGCGGCGGTCAGCGCCGGCACGAGATCAGCACAACACGGTCACTGCCCCCACACTGGAGAAAGCGGTGAAATGTTCGCAATGACGAATGACGAATTCTGTCTGAATTACTATTAAGCAATTCAAAAGAATATATATCTCTTAATATTTTTTTATTTCACTATTTTCATGTTCAAGTTCATTTTCCGAATAAGCCTATGTTGGGTATACATTATAGAGTGATTACGAAAAAAGTGCATTTATTTATTTATTTAAGGACCTCCAACAAAGGATACATGGCATATAATAAATATAATGTCGTAATATTGGTACAATTAACAATGTGACGTGCCTCTTCAATTATAGGAGACCACAGCATGCAAATTTATATATTAGTACAGCGGCAAAAATAATAATATTTATTACTAATATTATTTAGGTATATAAGTAGAAACTTAAAGCAGGCAAAAGGGATAAAACATAATAAGAAGTGACAAACATAACAACATCTTATGTTATAACATTATTAAATCTTGAATTGCGTCAAATAACTAAAATGTTTTCCTAGATCTCCTGAATCTTCGATTGATAAATGTCTCCACATATATGACGTTTATTAATATACATTATACACGTGAAACTTTAAACACCGTTGTGTTATTTCAGATGCAATATGTTGAAGTCAGTGGCTCTGGTACTTTTAGTAGCGACGTGTGTAAGCAGTCAATGTTTCTCCAAAGATGATTCATCTAAGAAGTTGGATCCGGGGGCGAGGACATCCTTGTATTCAGGACAATTGGCGTTCACACTGAACCTGTTTCAGACAATTAATAGCGCGGTTCCCGACGATAATATATTCTTCTCACCCTTTTCTGTATATCAATCCTTATTACTCGCCTACTTTTCTACCGGTGGCCGAACTGAAGAATCTCTAAAGAAATCGTTGGAAATTGAAGATAACATGGTACGTAATACGTATGTTATTTATTATA
Source organism: Manduca sexta (assembly GCF_014839805.1). Lineage (NCBI taxonomy): Eukaryota > Metazoa > Arthropoda > Insecta > Lepidoptera > Sphingidae > Manduca > Manduca sexta. Next base: position 7,194,473 of record NC_051142.1, on the reverse strand, counting down.
ATAACATATTATACTTGCTCATTTCACCTGTTGGCTTACAAAGTCAACAAATTAATATTCTCCTTAAATCTTAATATTCTTTTCCCTTTTGACTCTAACGACTATTCAAATGAGTTTTCACGTTTACAGTAAAATGACACCGACGCAAACTTTCTCGTTAAATCAAGCATGTAATTTTTATGCTAAAATAATATAAATGATCAATCATTATTATTGATGAAATTGTCATCCAAATATTTCTAGCAGGTTGTTTATTCATACATATGCATATGTACTCAATCTTATGAGTAAATCATTATGTCTTGAATTCAAACCTAGTTAATTAAATACCATATATAAATAAATTGATATATCCTTAGGTAATTGCTAATTTGATAACTCATTGTAAAACAAATTATTTCAGGACAAGATGAACTTGATGACCGCGTACAAGGTAGACAAGAGGTCTCGCATGACGAACAACAACAGCGATAGCTATGAGTTCACCACCGCCAACAAATTGTTCGTCGCAAACGAGCTGCAAGTGCGCCAGTGCATGTTTGACCTCTTCGGAGAAGAAATTGAAGCGTTGGTATGTACATCCATGCATTAGGTATATATATATATATAGTCATGCATTTATGTGAGTATGACACTTGTATAATTAATATATTGAAAGAAACTAACGATTTAGTAGTAAGGTCAAAAATAAAAGGTAAATATGGAAAAGTTATAGTCAAATAAAATACAAAACTTGAATCTAAATTTTAGAAATAGGTTTTGTTTAATAATTTTCGTAGGCAAGTAGCTAATAACTATATACCTTTGGCATAAATATAAGACATGTTCATTGTTACGCCGTCTAATTGCAATCAGTTGGTGAAACCAAGGATGTTGCACAAGAATTACCCAATAGTCGACGTAACATTATAAATTACTGGATCGTCCATTGTTGGGAAAAACAGTCAAAGAATGTTTTTCCAAACATAAAAATTATGATATTATTTACTTAACTGATCCATGAACATTAAGATTATCCTAGATTATGCTAAAACTGGTAAACACGATATTTATTAATTTTGATGTGCGTAATATACTAATGGATTCTTTTATCGATTTTTAGAACTTCCGAGAAAACCCCGAGGTCAGTCGTGAATACATCAACAATTGGGTTGAACGAATTACTAAAAACCACATCAAGAAGTTGTTGCCCGCTGACGGAGTGAGCGAATTCACGAAATTGGTGCTTGCGAATGCCGCTTACTTCAAAGGAGTATGGGCATCGAAGTTTTCCCCTGAAAGAACCAAAAAGGAACCTTTCTTTGTTTCTGAAACCCGACAGACGCTTGTGCCTTTCATGAAGCAGAAGGGAACTTTCCACTACGGTAATTTGTGTTTGCTAAGATGAAAATTCTTTCAGATTTATTTTCTTCCTATACAGTTTTTTTTATCGTAATCTAGATTGATAACAATATCGAAACTCCACAATTTATCATCTGTTTTTGATGAAATGGTTGCAACGATTTAAAATTTTGTGATAACTCTTACTTCAGCATTAACTATAATAAATGAAGTTGTATTAGTGTCTATAAATATAGATATAACGTAGTGTGACAAAAGAAAACCCGGTTCCTGTCAAGGCCCGCCAGCAATGATGGTATTTTTTGGTATTGTTAATATTTTTTTTACAATTAAGTAGTTTTTCTTTATATTTTTTTATGAAACGATTTTATGAATATTTTAGAATTAGGTGTGCCTTCAAGTGTTCCCTTACCTTACTTATACTTAATCACTTATTACCACATTCATTATCCAAATTATAATTGCAATGAAAGTAATTAATTTTTGTCTAATATTTTTGCAGGTGTAAGCGAAGAGCTGGGCGCCCAAGTCCTGGAACTGCCTTATAAGGGTAACGACATTAGCATGTTCATCCTCCTGCCACCGTACTCCATGAAAGAAGGTGAGTTCATTGAATTAAATTAATATCTCGGTACTTGTTTCCGGCAATTCAACCGGATGATTGCTTCAACATACATTGTCACATAATTAATTCCACATTGTGAAAGATAATAAAACATGGTAGTAGATTACATAAAACTGTAAGTTGAAAATACAAATAAATACAGACTTTTCTATTACAATTATTGTAATGGTTGTAAATTATGTCACAAATGATAAATGAAATCTACTGATACCTAAGCTAGAGAACCTGTGTTATAGTTATCAGCGAATCCACCAATAAGACACCTGTATTTATAAATTGACATCATTTGTTTCTTATAAATATCTTTATAAGAATATAAAGTAATATAAATCTTAAATTTGTACTTAATCTATACTATTATGTTAAGCTGAAGGGTTTGTTTGTTTGAACGCGCGTATCTCAGGAACTACTGGTTCGAATTGAAAAAAAAAATTGTGTTGAAAATAATTAATAAGCATTACAGATTATAACACAACACAATTTTAAACCCGAAGAAAGATTTAGTATGGTCAAATAAAATAGCAAAACGTAAATATCATAATATGTGTGTATTAGAAGTCATCAATCATTAAAAGTATTATATAATATTAAAAAAAAAAATATTACTCCCATACATTTAGTGTGGGCGACTCAAGAAATGTTAGTTTTGTTTGATTTCGTGTTAAAAAGTGTATAATTAAAATACAAACCTATAATATTTATTTTTGAGGTGTTACCAACATCATCGCCAACTTGAATACTGAACGCCTCGCTGCAGTTATGGAAGAGAGCTACATGAGTCGAGAAGTTATTGTCGAAATCCCCAAATTCACCATTGAAAGAACTCTATCACTTAGACCTGTAAGTTGTGCGGTTTTAACTTATTTGCATAGTAGAAAGTCCGTAGGAAAATTTGACCTTTAATCTTTTGATGATTAGCAATTACTATCACTACCGGAAAATAACAATTTAAGTAAAGCCCAGAAAACCGTGGGCGGTCATATCACGTGCCTTGACTTTCAGTGAGATAGCCGTATCATTCAGGAGCCTTATTCTCTAAGCCTCTCGTTATTTTGACAGCGCGTATCAAGCACGTAACGCATCACGTCGTGATTAAGACAATAGAAATTGGCAAACAGAATACTAATCCACGCTGATTTCACGTAGATAATGTAACGCGGCCGTGTTTCGCGTTTACATTGTTATAGAGAATAAGGCGGCTGGTTTGTTTAGCTAATTAATATATTTTTCGATTAAAGCCATTATTAATTTGTTCTATGTGGGTTTAAGATCATAATAATATGAACATAGACCGTAGCTCTATATTAGTACAGCGTAAGGAAAATATGATTAGTTTAATGACGATTTACATACATTCGCCGCAAAATGCGTAAGCTCTTGAGTTCGAAGTGGGCAAGCAGTTCCCATTATGACGTAAGATTATAGTTTTGTTGTATTAACACTACATTTATTGCAATCTGTAGTTCATAACAATGGTGTCGAGTTTCATGATGTCTTTACGATTTATGACGCACGTTAATTGATTTCTTGCCGTGATAATACAATATCAAGCCTATGTTTATATTTATCTTCCTTCAGATTCTGGATAGACTTGGTGTCGGCGATCTCTTCAACGTTAGTGCAGATTTCAGCACTCTTACAGAGGACTCCGGCATTCGATTCGACGACGCCGTGCACAAAGCGAAAATACAAATTGACGAAGAAGGTACAATATTATTACACAATATTTTTAACAAGTCACGTTTAGCATTTTACTAGGATTTTTCAAACATTTTGTAAAGGTTTGTAGTTTGAGTACAAATTACTTGAACATATTTTATTTTTTTCCCCGACACAGAAATCTTAACGATCTGTATATCAGTGTGTAATGATGTTCCTTTGTATATACAAAAGTTGAACGTCGTTGGAGATAAATATTTATCATTTACTTATTTTTTTTATTTTAAATATTATACTTACATTTTATTTTAAATATTATATATACATTTTATTTTAAATATTATTAAAAATCTTGGTTTTAGTTTTCTTGGTTTTAGATTTTTTGATCATTTTGTAGTTTAATGCGATTGTGGCGTTTGCATGAGTGTATTTATGACCGAAAGTATGATGTTGCCGCTGCGACGAATTTTCTTCGAGGAGTAGTAGTAGCATTACGGCGCGTAGAATGAAAAGTACTTTTTATTAATATTTATTTTGATCGAAACTTTTTTATTTTACATCTACGGCTCAAGTAACTTATTGTAAAGTGTTATTAATTCCAAGTAGATAAGTTTGTGGATTTATTTAATAACGCAATGTCAAAATGACCCTGTATGTGTAGGTACCTGTTTGTAACAAGGTTTCTAATTAGTTTTTTTTTTGTGTTGGAATGTTATTAGTAGATAATTAAGAGTAAGCTACCATGCGCATATTAGTACATCACATTGCAATATGAATATTTTGTGTTTTAAATCCGTATACTTAGATTAACTTGAAAACCATTAATCTCTTTCTTTTTATTGATTATCAGGCGAACGGCAAGCTCGTCTCGTCATTCAAGTAATAAAAAAAAATAAGAATATGAATAATAAAGAGTAAAGTTAGTGTTACAAACAAGGTGTTTTTATGTGCAGGCACTGTAGCGGCTGCGGCCACAGCTCTGTTCGGGTTCAGGTCGTCGAGGCCGGCAGAGCCCACTCGCTTCATCGCCAACTTCCCGTTCGTCTATCTTATTTACGAACGTCCCACCAATTCTATTCTTTTCTTTGGAGTCTACAGGGACCCTAAGAAATAAATACTTATACATAAATTATTATGATTTACCTAACAGAAACTCCTACTCGTTTTCAATATGACAACACTCTCTGTGATGCTTACGCAATATCTTTACACATTGTGATAAGTGATCTTTTAATATTCGATTGTAATTTTGTTGCGTGTATATTTAAGTGCTGAAACTATTTAACCAACTTCGTTGTACGTTAATTCTAGCACCTTTTTTCTGAGGTATTTATTTATAATATACTGTCTAATAATAAAAATAGTAGGTCCAATTCAAAATAACTTTTGCTAATAGAGTTGAGAATTAATATATTAGTATCTAATATAAGCTGGGCGGTCTTTCGTATGCCAAAGTCCGTAGATACATGTGGGTATCACTGCTTTGTCGATTACTGCGGCGAAGCAACAGTGTGCGGAAGCGGTGCCGTGCAGTATTTTAGCGTGGGTGTGATACTGTGCGACCAGTTCCTGTGTCTCAACATGAAGTTGTATAAAGATATTTGTTTATTTATTTTTAATGATAACTGAAGTACTTCGTATCGTTTTGTGTCATCAGCTATATTTATGTTTATCACCTTGTGTTAGTATTGTTTCGTAGGTCTAAATACCACATATATTTAATTTAAATCTATTATAATTAGGTAAGTAACATTAAGTAATTTGTAAAATTATTTTACTGAAATAAGTTTAATCAATAAACCTATTAATACTGTAATATCCGTTTTTTAATAATACAACCGTCTGTTCAAGTAAGGAATAAAAAGTGGAAAAGGATTTTAATACTATTATAAATTTAGTAACTGTAGGTGAAAAGAAAAGAATCCTAAAAAAGTTATAACCTAGTCATTAAACCGCATTAAATCTGATTTTAAGTATGTTTGTTGTAAAGTTATTACGATATTTACTGTCATCACCACATTGTGACTGGTTTTAGGACTTAAAGACGAGTTATGAAGAGCAGGGAATAAACGATTAAAAATTTTCCGCTAGTATAAACGCATATGGAAGTTCATGCATACTTGCTTGATAGTATTAATTTATCATTAGAAGGTGATTTCATTTGAACAAACCATGATACTGAAATTAGGTACCACTAAAATCAGATTTATATCTCATTTTTATTTTCGGTTGGTGGGTCTAATTCGGTCGAGTCGGCATATTCTTGCCGTTGACAATATAATGTAAATAAAATAAAATAAAAAAATTAAATGCTTTATTCATCACGTAGGCGAACATATTTGCACTTATGATAATGGCCAATGGGCATGCATAGTTTTGTTCCAGTTTGCAGGACATTGAAACGTAATTGCTGGACATTATAAGGCTTAAAATCTTATGTCACAAGGTGACGAGCGCAGTGGACTATCGCGTATTATGGCATGAGAATATTTAATTATTACGTAATTAAATTAGCTTATATAAACAAAGACAATTTATATTGAAAATAAAATTAATGAAAAATATAGTAACAAAGAAGCCAGCTCGGGCTGGCAGGAAAGCAGAAATAAAATGATGTATATATGTAATTTTAAATAAACAATAAGGGAGAAACGCGTCGCGATCCTCACCGGTGAGGAAAATAAAAGCCCTAACCTAGCTAACCTACCAGCCTTTCACTAACTACCTAAGCGATGACTACCCGAAGAAGAAAGGCAGAAAAAACTCCGGGCTTTATTTTTTGTCATCAATTGTCCATTGAATCTTTTATAATATTATTATTTTTTTTTTAATAAGTCTTTTGTATACAAGGTCTGATTAATTATATAAGCTAATACACGCACATCACTGTAAAAATGCGGAGAAAATCCACATAAAAGTATTTAACAATAACTAGAAATTAACGGAAAATAAATAATAATACTTAAACATTTATCAAAACTATGAAATAGTGTACAGCGTGCATACGCCTACATTTACAAACATAATTTTGATGTTTTACATTTCATATTTTGACATAGATCTCGGTCAATATAATTTAGATTATAAATTTAAAGGCTGGTGCAACAAAATGATCGGTCGAGTCGTAAATGTAGAGCGTGGCTCTATCACATATTATTTAGAGGGATCAGGCTTTTATTCAGCATGATGGCGTCGTAATGGTCGGCAGAATTCAAATACCTTATATCAATCTAAGATTTTTTTTATTACATAGATGCGTTGTCCGAGCTTCACTTAGTCAACCTCCAACCACTGTCGCGGCTAGTCGGCTCACTAACTTTTTGTATTTTTGTAAATAAAATTCCTTCCTGTGTTTTAAGACGATGTACAAATTATACTCCAACTGTGAATGAAAAAATCATTGCTTTTCATACGTTAGAAATAAGTATATACAATTTAACTTATTTTTAACTAATAAGTAAATGAATTTTATTCGACTGTCATGGCGACCAGACACCAATAAACTAGATGGCCACAGCGGTCGATGCTCGGGCCGTATCAATGTGAGCTGCTAGGGCTGTACAAATATGTGACGATAGTAAATAATGCGCTGTTTTTATGTGCAAATTTGTTAGTCTATGACGCGTCTATTTGTAAAACGTCATTGATATCAATAGTCGGGATTGTTAGGTCGGTATGACTATGCACATCCATAATCGGTGATGTCTCAGTATCTCCTATTGACCGTCTTCAGCTGAGATTCGTAACCCGTTAGTGGGTTGCCTTCAACATGGTCACTTAATTTTCAAGGGTTACTAGTACCTAAAGCGCTCACCCGAAAGTTCGGTGTGTTTGTATAAGTCGGCCTTGCCAGGCTAACAAACATAGTCAGGTTAAAAAGAAATCCTTCTATTTGGTATGAAGTAATCTCAGGTAATCCTTCTTATCTTTTATTCACAATTAAAGCTAAGGAAAGCTAAAACAAATACTTTAAAGGATATTTATAGGCTACGATACTTTAAAGGATTCCTTTCTCTGGGATCGTACCTGAGATCTCAGTTGACATTTCCGTGGGGCTAAATTGGACGAAAAGCTAAAGTTAGATTTATATTACAAATTCTTCACAATCATCGACCTGTCCCTTATGTAATTTTTGAGACGTACATATATATCTGACATTTAGACATTTAGAGGAAAGTATTAGGTTATAAATTTGATGAAAGGCAGACTGCGTTAATTCGTTGTTCTGGGTACATAAATATGTATATCTATACATACTTGCATAAACGGCGAGATTTAAGTATGTTTAGAATATGGTATAATACCCGTCAGAAAGATAAATAGGTGCAGGTCAAAGAAAAATTGAGCTTGTGGATTTTATAATAAAAACACAATACAAATAATCAGAAATGGAATACAAACAAATAGCATATATTTTTGATGGCTCGATGAATCAAAATTGATCGTAGATAATTGTACAAGTGCCTACATATTTGAGCATTACACACCGGGCCAGACAACAAAGTGTAACCTTGACAAAACGATGCAAAATAAACGCACTACCATTGCTAATCTAAACGTGCGGTGAATTTAAATCATGTTTTAGAACACATAGGCAGGAAAATCCCGTTTATTTTCGATAATGGCGTCAACGTTCGTCTAGTCTCTTAAAATTATTTGATATTCATACCTCTACAGTTTGCATCTCAATTGATCAAGAATATTTCCGAAGTTCTATAAAGCATGACTCACTCTGCTCGCAAGAACATTCGCTTTGAAGGACAATTTTATATTACATGGCATTTTGAGTTATATAATGAAACTTATGCCATAATTTAGTTTTTGTAAATGTTTATTCTGGGTTTTCCAATGATTCCTTCTTGAATGTTAAATGAATTCAAGACTGTAGAGATTATAATATTTTGGTAGTCAATAATTAAATAATATTTTTAATAAAACGGAGATTAGGTAGATACTTATAATAAATTAGTATTGAATAAATGTTCGTAACTTTGTAAAAGCATTATATCTTTCTTTTTTTTTTTCGCAGACAATGGGTTGATTACGACATGGACTTTATTGACGCGTTTGCACCTGTCAAAGTTTTTTGTTTGAAGAATGTTGGGTAAAATATCCTATATAATAATAATGGGAATTATGATACGTCGTGCTACTTTCTCGTCACGTTCTACCTAGTTTATTATAATGAATTTAAATTATCTATGTGTACGACATTGCGCCGTTTTTGAAAGCCGAGTGCCGCATATATTGTAGGTGCCATATCTACACCTCTTTACTAAAATAACATAGTGATTACATCTATAAAATCTTTAGATTATATTAGTTTGTCCAAATTTCATCTACGATAAAAATGTGAGACTTTTCTCTGAATTAACACATAAATATAGTGCTTAATTTAGTTCGGAATCATTAATAATTTGCCTATTTGCTTAAAACTTTTATAACGGTTGGATAATTTATTATTTACAAGCTAGGAGAACGTCTTTAATAATACAATAAAAAAAAATGTGCAAACAAAAACTAGCAAAATTTTGTTCGAATTTAATTGTTCCAATTTTAGGACACAGATTCATAAAAAATTGTTGCTAACCCAACCCGAACCTGGTAAGAAAAGAAATTGAATAGAGTGCGTTCGGCTAATTTTGGACGGTATTTCGGTGTGTTGCGAGGAGTCTCGAAAATATTTTTTTCTCATAAAATATTTAAGCGATACCAACATTTTATATATGAAACTGATTATTTTTAATGCTACTTTATGTGATAATTTAATCGTCTTCCAATTCTCTTTGTGTAAGCTTAAAATAGATGATAATATCTGTATAGAAATTTAAAACCCTTAGAAAAGATCGGACCTTCGCGGGGTAAGTTCGGACTCCGTTCTAATGACGTTTCTAATGCTAGAATGATAAGGTCCACAAAATCAAACAGAAGTCTCAAAAATGTTTAGAAGAGCGAAATCCACCTTTTTTGTTTCAATGCACATAGCGCACCCGTTCTTGGTCGTAGCATCAACTGTGGTATATAGGGTGGGGCAAAAAGAGACAGCGTAGTCGCCTACATAGCTTAAACTAAAAAATAACCATAGATTCGTGGTATTTTTTCATTAGACGATCTTACCCCGTATCCGATCTTACCCGAACGCACCTTATTGGATTTTTTTGCCGATTGGGCAGAAACAATATTGTTTTATTTAAAATATGTTATCAGATGAACTCTTTCATAAATGAACAGCGTTTTGTCTTAAAATTAAAACAAAACGCTGTTCATTTATGCGATTAGCGATTTATTGCCAAACACAACATTAAGTTTTGAGATT
>NC_051142.1:7089514-7184032 GCF_014839805.1 Manduca sexta | reverse complement strand
TGTAGAATTCATGAAAACATGGAAATAATATTCTGAGTTTGTACTTCGGAATCCATTTATTTACAAACTGACATTTCTTTGAAACAAAACATTATATTAAGAAAAACGTACCAGCCAGTACACTACACTCCTCCATACTAAATTAACAAAACACTCAACTCTACAACTTAAAATGATAATACCTCACATTCTATAATCAGGAACGTTTGTTAATCTACACTGCCTAATAGGGCGTTGCCTGGGACGTGGAGTCGTTGGCTCATACGGTAAGGCGTCCTGAAATTCAGGTGATACCGGGGTGGCACTACCCTGAAGTTCCACTAACGGAACCGCGTCGCGATCGGTCTACTGACCGGAGTATGAATTGCGGAATCGCACACTCTCTGCCCCTGCACCGATGATAAAGTGGCTGGCTCTGAACCTAGTGCTGACCTTAATCCTGCATAGGAAGTTGAGACACCCTTTTGTTGGAATCGCTAGGGATAAACTAGCGTTCTCCTTCCTAATTTGGTTTTCATTTTTATGAAACTTCCTTTTAATTTGGTCTATATGCCTGTGAACTAACTCTCCCGGCTGCCTACAATCTCGTAATCAGTATTCCCTAAACATCTCTGAATTTTGCCTGAGACCCATTTGTCTCCACTCAAATACTGACGGTACCATACCTCTTCACCCTGATCGAAAGATCTGTGTACCCCTTTTCTAGCTCCACTTTGCCGTTGCTGAGCTTTCCTTACAAAATTCTCCCTGTCTGGCCTTAAAACGTCTAACTTCGTCCGTAACCGTCTACCTAACATTAACATTGCAGGGCTTTCTCCCGTAGTCGAATGCGCAGTATTTCTATAGTGTAAAAGATAAGTATAAAGTGCTTTATCAACTTCTTCCTTAGCCTGCACTGCTTTCTTAATAACCCTCTTTAAGGATCGCACTGCATTTTCCGCGAGACCGTTTGAGGAAGGATGATATGGCGCCGAAAAACGTGATCTATACCATTAGATTTAAGGAAACTACCAAACTCATTGCACGTAAACTGGGGCCCATTATCCGTAACGATCTGCTTGGGTAGGCCCCATCTGCTAAAAAGTTCACATAACTTATCTATGACCTTCGGTCCTGTTGTATTACTCATATGGAAAAGTTCCGTCCATTTAGATGTAGCGTCCACTACGATCAAGTATGTTTTCCCAAATATGGGCCCCATGAAATCTAAATGCAGCCTGGTCCATGGATGATTCGGCCACGGCCACATACTCGGAGTTTGCCGCGGCGGAGCATCCGCCTGAGCAGCACATATCTCACAACTACGACACATGCGCTCTATTTCTTCATCAAGTCCGGGCCACCATACGTAACTACGAGCCATAGCCTTGGATTTAACTATACCCATATGGGGCTCATGGAGCATCCTCAAAACTTTTCCCTACACTTCACCGGAATCAATAATCTATGCCCCCACAACACGCAACTCAATTCTTCATAGAGTTCATCTTTCCGATTAAAATAAGGTCTAAACTCTTCGATATCACAGTCTCTTGGCCAACCATCGCGCAAAAAACTCAATATCCTCGATAAAACCGGATCCTTACTAGTCTGTAGTTTTAACTCTTTATAATCTAACAATAAAGCCTGTTGAACAAAATGCAAATAAGTTTGTTCCGGCACAGTGACATCTTGCTTACTATTTATCGGTAAACGCGACAACCCGTCGGCACCATTTCTCTCCGACCTAACATACTCTATTTCAAAATCATAAGCAGATAAAATGATAGCCCACCTTTGCATACGACTAGCTACCATCGTTGGAATTCCTTTATGAGGGCCGAAGATCGATACCAACGGCTTATGGTCCGTTCTCAAGAGAAAGGACGCCCATACAAATACTGGTGAAACTTTTGACCCCGAATATTATTGCCAACGCTTCACGATGTATTTGAGAGTAATTCTTTCCGCGTCGGTAAGAGTGCGCGATACATAAGCTATCGGGCGCTCTCCCGTTCCGCTTGCCGCCGGTTGCGATAGCACCGCTCCAACTCCACGCGCACTCGCATCACAAGTCAGAATAAGAGGCTTATTTGGGTCGTAATGCGCTAAAACCTCTGTACTCATCATTAACTGCTTAATTTTACTAAAAGAACGTTCACATTCGGCCGACCAAACCCAAACCTTGCCCTTTTGAATAATTCGTAGAGCGGTACTAATATAGTGCTCATATTCTTTACGAATCTCGCGTAAAAGTTAATTAGTCCTATAAAAGATCGCAACTCCGTAACATTACTCGGTCTAGGTATTTTATCAATCGCCTCCAATTTCGCTGGGTCGGTTTTAATGCCGTCCTTATGTAAAACGTATCCTAAATACTTTACTTCATCAACTAAGAAAACACATTTTTCGGTTTTCAATTTCATTCCTTTAATATAAAAGTCTCTCAAGCACTGCTTCTAAAGCGGCCAAATGCTCCTCCTTATTGCTACCTCCTATTATCACATCGTCTAAAAATACCTCTACATTAGGAATTCCCTTTACTAATTCACACATTATGCGCTGAAAAATGCCCGCACTAGACGCTAGACCATAAACTAATCTATTATACTGAAATAAGCCGCGATGAGTATTTATCACAGTATATTTTTTGTTTCATCTAACTCTATCTGGTTATAGGCCTGGGATAAATCTATCTTAGAAAATATTTAGCCCCGCCTAGGCGCACCAATAAGTCATCAATTCTCGGTAACGGAAACCTATCTACATATAGCATAGGATTAACAGTAGCCTTATAATCCGCACAGATTCTCAGAGAGCCATCCGCTTTATTTACCGGTACCAGAGGAGACGCCCAGTCGGAACAATCGACTGGCTCGATTATTCCATCGCGCAGCATTCTGTCTAACTCTGCGTCAACACGGTCGCGCAGTGCGTAAGGCAGTGGCCGCGCACGATGGAACACCGGTACCGCCGATTCCCGTAATTTCAACGTCGCCTTACAGCCAGTGAATCGGCCCAAACGTCCATCAAACAGCTTGTTATATCTGTCAAATAATAAGTTTATTTCTTTATTAAAATGAGTCCGATCAACATTACAATGGTTTACATTCGTATTGGTAAATAGTGGTATTTTGATATGTAGTTCAGTTAACCACTGCCTTCCTAGGAGTGAGGTAGTACCTCCTTTTACTACAAACAACTCTAATCGTTTAGTTTGTTCCCTGTAACGTACTAGCGGATTAATAACCCCTATGGGTTTTATACTTACACCATTATAAAAATTAAAAACTATCTTGTGCGGCTTCAGTTTTAGATGATTAAAATACGCATCATAGGTGCTCTTACTAATGCATGACACAGCTGAACCCGTGTCTACTTCCATTTGTATAGTACAACCATCAATGGATATGGGCAAACTCACCGCCTTATAATTATTTAAACATAATTGGTGAAGGTTCTCTTCTACATCCGATTGCTCTTCGGCATTTTCCCGTTGATTGGCTTGGCCGTGGTGTATTCCTGTGCGACCCTGAGATCTTGCCACCGCTGGTATTTCACTTGCTCGAGTCTTCGATGCCGCGACAAATCGGCACATTCGCCGTAAGTGACCAACAATTCCGCATCTTCCGCATACGAAGTCGCGGTACCTACAGTCTACATTACCATGATCTATAGAACCGCATCGGCCACAATCTGTGCTGCGGACTCTGTGCCCTGTCCGCGATCCGCTATTTCCGTGAACAAAAGACCGCCACGAGCCTTCTTTGCACGCTCATGCGACGCGAGTAAGTGCACTTTTCCCTCTGCAGTCGTCGGTGATTCCGTCACTTCCGCACTCAGAACCATCACAGCCGCCGCATCTCTCTCCGCCGCTTCTAATGAGCTCGCCAACATCACCGCTTCCGGAAAAGACAGAATACCGTTTTCGGCAAATAGACGCTGCCGAATCACCTCGCCTTTAATCCCACAGACAAATTGATCTCTTAAATTTTCGTTCAAATTTGCTCGAAATTCACAATAACGTGCCATTTTTTAATTCCGCCACGTAAACGGCAACAGTTTCTTGGCTTTCTTGTCTCCCTCTGCCTAGAATTTATAGCGCTCCGCTAGAGGCGATGGTGTGGGTTGCAGATGATTCCGCATCTGCTCCACCACTTTTTTCGTACTCGGATTCTGAGGGTTTTTTCGGACTGGATAAATTGACTAATAGTTCATAGGCCTCTTCGCCCATTACAGCAATTAAAGTTGGTAACCTCATGTCTTCTTTCACATTATTTACTTTGAAATACATTTCCAGTCGGTCTATATATGTTGACCACGTACCATTTTGTACGTCGAATTTTGATACCTTTCCAATCGACATTTTAACACGCTATACCCTTCCTCCGAGATAACTTACATACAATATGTTCTCAATTTTCCTCGTCGCCACTGTAGAATTCCAGAAAACATGGAAATAATATTCTGAGTTTGTACTTCGGAATCCATTTATTTACAAACTGACATTTCTTTGAAACAAAACATTATATTAAGAAAAACGTACCAGCCAGTACACTACAGTACCTACTTTCTACCGCACGTTATTGCAGTCCATACTTAACCTCAAAATAACCGAGCTATAAAAATTGTGATTACTCCAAATTCCCAGTTTTCAATTTATATAAAATAGGAATATATTTCCTATTGTTTAGTGAAGGTTTTGTACAGACGCAAGCTTAGCCCAACTATCATACAAAAATGGGCATTCTCCATTCCAGACTCCGGGCTAATACCACAGAATACTCTGATACTGAGTAGAGAAACTCACAATCACTTTGCTCAATCCGGGATTCAAACCCGGCACCTCAGTACGATATTCGGACCACGCTCGCAATAGAACTACACCATAGAGGCAGTCCTTTAGTAGAAAATATTATTAAAGCTAAAACCAAAGGAATATCTTGATAAGTTTTCATGATATAATTGGCTGCAGCAGCAGCAGATAATATCTTACATATTGAAAAGGAATAAAACAAAAATTTTATATACCTACTTAAGAAAAAATATATACTTTATTAAATAATTAATTTAAAATGTTATTTATATATGTAGGTAGTGAACATTATAGTTACAACAGTAAGTATATGTACCTATAATATGTGTAGAAAAAATACTTACATAAACTGCGTTATTCTTTTGCAAAAATATTTATAGATATAATTAGTAACAAAGTGTAATAATCCATAAATTATGAACTATCACTTATTTAACATCGTGGCATCGCAGTTGACTGTACAATTTAAGGGCATATACTCTTCGTTGTGTAATTTTACTCGTTGGGTGAGATAATATTATGTAGATTGTAACAACATTCTAATATGTCGTAATGATCTGCTCGACAAAATGAATTAATCCACCTTTTATGTACTTTTGTGGTGCGGGAATGTAAAGTCTTGACGTAATGCTGTGTTGCTAAAGATATAAAATTTTAAACGTTAGTACCTACGTTAATAATTGTCATGTAAATGCAATATTCAGAGGTGTTAGGCGTGATTGAAGTTCTCCAAAGAGAGAGTAATTATTCCTCATTGCTGCGGTGCCTAGCAAACAAGAATGGCGTGCCGGCAATGATGATCACTGCTAAGAAGGGATGGTCGGCCGTGAAGTAAGGCATCATTTCTTCTCCTATGATAGCCGAGTGGAAAACAGCTACTGACATTCCTGTAAACCAATTTATTTTATCAAACCGATTGCTACAATAGTAATTAAAATGGTTGTTTTAATTAAATCATAAGAATAACTTAGGTACATATGATCACGTTTTACAAATGGACGCGTCATACACTAACATAATTGCACATAAAAACAGCGCATTATTTACTATAGCCACAGCCCTAGCGTGTGCCCGAATGGGCCCGAGCGTCGACCGCCCCGTGGCGTGGCCATGACAGTCGAATAAAATGCCTAAATATTAGATAAAAAATAAGTTACATAGTGTATACTTATTAAAAACGTACGAAATGGAACATTTTTTTCGTTCACATTTGGAGTATAATTTGTACATCGTCTAAAAACACAGGAAGGCATTTTATTTATAAAAATACAAAAAGTTAGTAAGCCGACTAGCCGCGACAGTGGTTGGCAGAGACCAATAAAAAGAAAAGTGTAGAAAGAGACACTTAAGACCCTATTCATTAAATGTATGGAAAAATTATGAAAAGCGAGATAGCTGCTCAATACTATTGTGTTACTTTTTTCGCTGGGTTAAACGGGTCTGGTGGTTGGAGGTTGACTAAGTGAATGTCGGGCAATTACCTTGCTTTCGTCTTGCCAGTATTGAGCTCGGATAATATATCTATGTAATAAAAACATCTTAGCATATGATTGATTATGATTTGGCTAAGGCGCTTATGCCAGGAGCAACAAAGATTAATAGCATTCTTTCTCATAACGTTATCCTTTGCGAATGTTAACTACCCTTGCGCTATTTGTTTACATGACAAACTAGATGGATTTTTGGAATATTTAAAAACAAGGAATTGTCTCGTTTATAAGTTATGGAAGACAGGACTTATAGTCCAAATACTATATATACTTATAGTCCTGAGTACGACTTTGTCCGAAGTATATTTATTTGATACTTGTTTTGACAGTATTTATTAAACTCGCGTGAAATCAAGTTGTAGAGAAAACAGAATTACATCTATTTTTTGCTTCTCTAGCAATGTAGGTTCGTAAGCGCAAAGCAAATTATCAGAGTAAGGGAACATCTTCGTAATGACTTGAAAAAGATAGACAAATTAATCCTTTAAGCGTGAAAAGTCGTTTCAGAACTATTTCAAGTTAACAAACACTCCATGAAGTTAGAAAGCGGTTAAATGTAAAAAGCGATGTACACCACAACTGTCCCCACATGCAACAAAAATCTATTACAGTAGCTTCGCCTGACGTGAACCCAAACGAAACATGCATGTCTCACCTGTGGCCGCGGCGGCTTTAGCGCCCGCCTCGTTCACGTCGATGTACACTTTCTGTACGGCTTTGGACACGTACAGTGGCTCACCAGTGTTCAAGATCTTATTTAAACCAAAATCGCCGTGACCAAAGATGGCTTTAATCCCGAGCTAAAAAAACATTTTATATTATTACTATTTTATATAGACTAGACAGTACACATAAAGATTTATTTACATAACATTGCTATCAGTCAGCTGTTACCCAATCCCTTTTACATGAATATTTTTCTGTAGAATGGTTTACAAGGGCGTTTAGAATAAGTAACAGAAGTGATAATAAAAGCATTAGTCCACGCCATATCTATACTTCTATACTATTATATAAAGCTGAAGAGTTTTTTTTTTTGTTTGAACACAGGAACTACTGGTTCGAATTGAAAAAATATTTTAGTGTTGGATAGTCCTTTGTTCGTGGATGGCTATAGGCTATAATATATCATCACGCAACCGACAGGAGCGGAGCAGAAAAATGAGCAAAAACGGGGAAAATGTATTAATTATGAGAGCTTACGTTACATGCGCTGCCTAAGTACTTAAAGTTATGTAACAAGTATGGACGACGGAATTGTTCCTCTTAAAAAAATCTAAATAATATATCATAAAACAAGAACCCCAGCCACATATCTCTGCCTGACTGAACGCTTTAAAATCATAAATTACCCCACGGATTTCGATAAAATTTGGTATAGAGATAGAGTGAGATCCTGGAAAGGGCGTAAGCTACTTTCTATCCTGGGAAAATATAAAGCGTGACTTGTATAACGGAAAAATGTATCCCGAAAAAACTATTTGACGCGGGCGGAGCCGCGAGCAAAAGCTAGTTCTGAATAAAAATAATTGTTCCTCAATGTCTTTAAAATACATGATAACATTCCTTATAACAGTCGTCAGAAAAATTATACTCCCTTTCCTTTTTTTTTGGTTTCGCGGAGGAAGTCTTTATTACTACCGCCCATCCTTCGTGGGGGGCGACTAAGCGGTTATGCTGGGCTAACCATGCCTTACGGCCCGGCATTGAGTCGCCCGGATTTGATGACGACCTTCGGGCGACTGCCGGGCCGAGTCCCTAACCCTATGTACAACTAACCTACGTACGGCCTACCAGCTAAAACTCCGCAGTGGCCCTCTTCGGCGCATTAGGGACGGCTGCGGGCTTCCTCTGACGGAAGTGTCTAAGTCTTCGTCCGCAGCCGCCCCTGCGCGGTGCCGCCTTGCGGCCCGTCTCCTATGGGGGGGGGGGGGTCTCAGAAGCCCCTGAGCATCGAAGGACACCCTCGCCGTCTACGGCAGCATGAGGCCAACTACAAACTTCCGTCCATACCGGGGGTCAAATGAAAAATGAGCAAAAAGATGCACAGAAATGCCCCCTGCTGCCCGCCGACGACCCCCATCGTGGCCCCTATTGGTCGCCTCTTACGACAGGCAGAGGATACCGTGGTGGAATTCTCCAAACGCCCCCATTCCACAGGGCGGATACTCTCTTACCTGCGGCAACACCTCCTTAAGGTCAATTTCCGTTTCGATCTTGAACTTGGGAAGAATGACCTTAACCTTGGTAATTCTCATCTTCTCCAACTCAGACATGAGGTCGTATCCGTCGGTCAGCTTCTGCATGACTCCGTCGAGACCGTCGATCTCATTGGGCAACACAATCACCATACTCGCGTCGCCTCCTTCATATCTCATCTCTAATAGCTACAACATACAATGCCACAACAAAATGTAATTAATGTATGGAAAAAATATATGTTTCTCCACACAGTAGATAATAAATAAAACCTCTTCTTCACTCAGTTCTCTTAAATATACGTAAACTTTATTTTGTTATCGCTCAACAGACAAATAAAAAGGAAGAGATGCCTACCTCGCGAGCTGGATTCAAACAATCGATTTTCGTTTCGGCAACATTCTATTCTCCGCCAGACTATCATTGCATGTGATATAAGAAAAGAATTCTGTTAGAGCACTCAAGGTCTATTTACATTAAAATAAAGTGAAATAATTTATTTGAATCTTAAGGTAATACATTATTAAAATAATACATTTTCAATTCGTATACGAGTGCACAACCCTCTTAGGAATCATGAATTAATTTGATGATTAAAATTTTCCAATGTACTATTGATTTTTACTAAAACGACTTAGAGAGCGAATGGGCAGACCAGTACACAACCAGCACCCGTACACAAGTATGACGCATGATCCAGCCATCAGCCTCCTCAATTAACCGGTAAAGTGTGTGAAGGTTCAAACCACATTGAGCTATTAATATCTGTTTATATACCCGAGCCTGGAGATCGGAACTCTCGCCGTATTTAAATTTGCCTTCCTGGGACATCATGGGAATGTTAACTGAAGATTGAGTGTCGATATGGAAAGGCCGTTCAATTGTGTCCATTGCGTCAAATTGATTTTTCCAATTGCCCTGAAATTCATGTTGAGAAGTTAAATAATAATTCACCAACCATTACAGTAAACATTATCGAATTTTAATAATATTTATACGTTAAATACCATGAAATAAAGTGCATTGACAAGCACCAAACGAGTGTCTGCATTGAAACTGTCTGAAGAAAAAAGATCCTTGATCTTTTCATTCGTTTTATTTTCAACCTAAAACATAACAACAATGAATGATTTCTTATATTTTCTTTATGTATGCTCAACTATACTATAAAGTTATTGTTATATACCCATTGGTTTATGAGTTCTGCTGCACCAACAGTGTTATCAAAGTCGACCTTCTCAAATTCAGCATCAAAAACCTTTTCTGCATCCTCTTTCAACTCGGGCACTAGCTCATAGCTACCATCTTTAATGTATATCTTATTGGCGACGTTAAACGTAACACCTTTAATACCTTTCAGTTTAGCGGAAACTGCACCAAATGAGGATCGGATCTGTAATAAACGCAAATTGTTTGAGTTTGTCAATGATTAATAAAGACAATTACCTAAGGTAAATTGTTCGACCGTGATTTGCTACAGTTTGAAATACATCTAAATCTATACTTATAATAAATCTGTAGAGAGGTCAATTCTGTACATGAAATATATTTCCAAAATAACTATCAGGGGGTGATTAGGGATCGATACTGATGCCAAAAATGCAATTAGTAAAATTTTTGTCTGTCTGTCTGTCTGTCTGTATAACCGTTATAGAAACAAAAACTACTCGACGGATTTTAACGAAACTTGGTACAATTATTTTTCATACTCCTGAGCTGGTTATAGTATACTTTTCATCACGCTACAATTAATAGGAGCAGAGCAGTGAAGGGAAATGTTAGGAAAACGGGAGAAGTTACTCCATTTTTTAAGCTTCCGTCGCGTGTGCAACCTTAATGGTTAAAGCTACACAGAAATCATGTATGACGGAAATGTTCTCCTTAAAATTATATAAAAAATATCCCACGACAGCATATGTCTATCTTTTATGGTTGACTCACAGTAACACGTCTCCCGATAGCTTAGCAGTTCGAAGCTTTCTCATTATATTTGTCTACTCTTACGTTTATAACACTCTCAGTCATCCCTAATTAAAAAAGTTAACATTATTAAATACTCCATAAAAAAGAATCATAGAAATCGGTATAGAAACACCAAAGTTATACATGAAATACGCTAATAATAAGCCATCACGCGTGAATAATACTGAATCATGCTATAAGGATTATTTTTGTATATATATAAGCTCGCGAACGCACAGGCAGGCGGCTTGCTTGGCACCTAGAGTGTACCTTATGTATAATCAAGAAGAAGTATCAAGAAGAAGAATTTTAAGAATTAAAAGCAAGAAGTTATACGCTGACGGAGTCGCGGGCACAGTTATTAACAATTATATTGTGCGGTTCCGTATTGCGATCTTTTCAACAGTATTGTAGATTGACATATTATATTTCCCTACTAAAATACGAAAGTTATACTGTCTGTTACATCAAAACCACTGAACCGTGAGGAAGGACATAAGCTACTTTTTTTTACGAAAAACGACGGAAATGCGGACGAAGTCGCGGACAACAGCTATGCTATATAAAATACCGAAGTCGTCATAGGTTTGCCTATAATATTAGAGGAGCTCCTTCGATTTCACCAGGATCCCATCATCAGACCCTAACCGGACAATCGGACCACCTGCATACCACCATACATTAAAAAAACATCCCGACAAATTGAGCACCTCCTCCATTTTTGAAGTCCGAAATCCACGCGGGCATAGCTGCGGGCGGAAGCTAGTAATTAAATAAGTTCTTAATTCTTGATAAAATTACTCGTAAAAAATTTCATTCTACAATATCTAAATTGTTATTCCCTAAGAAAATACCGTATTATAAGTATAAACAAACAATGTTTGCTATTTACATTGCATTGACTAGGAAGACGGTGTTAAGGAACCCTCAAGGTTAATTTTATTGTGTCTACGTAATGTATGTGATTGTACCTCTTTAAAATAAAATACTTTATTTATTACGTAGGCGAACAAAGTTGCACTTATGATACGTCAAAACAATTTATAATAATTATTATTGTTATTTCTGAATAACACTCAAGATCCGATATATACTTAACTACGAACATTTTAAATGAGGGATACAATTCTTATGGAATACAAGGCATTAGGTAAAACAAAGTAGCCAGCTCGGGTTGGCAGGTAGGGGCAAATTGTATAAGGCTTACCCGTCGCGATCCTCAACGGTGAGGACATGAGCCCCAGCCTAGCTAATCTACCAGCCTTTAACTAGCTATCTAAGTGATGACTACCCGAAGAAGAAAGAAAGAAACTCCGGGCTTACTTTTTTGTCATCAATTGTTCAGTACATTTTTTGTATATATATTATATATATTTTTCAAGTCTTTCCGCACAATCACAATAGTTATATAAGCTAATGTACGCACATCACCGTTAATATGGGAAGAAACAAATCCACGAGAAGGGATTTAACCCTGAACAGGCATAAAATAAATAAAAAAAGACATTAATTCATAATTAATTAACGGCGTAGGTACAGCATGCATTCGTCTACATTTACAAACATTTGTTTCAGTCGATAAGAAAACAAATAATGTTATAGAGACACAACACAAGGATCGGTCGGTCGTCTTTCAAAAATTACATTACATAATACGATAATCGTAAAATTAACTATGTCAAATTTAGATTAGTGTCGTTATTATAAATAAAAGTACATGTATGTAGTACCATGTGCATATGAGACATTTTAGGCACATAATTACTAATGTGTGCTAGCATGGTGCGTTATTGTGTGCAGGACCAATTTTCCAAACCATCTTATCATTAAGGTAATTGGATACAGTAATATGGTATCCTCTTCACATTCATTCACGTTAACGTAACACTTGAATTTTGTTCGGTCACAGTGGTAAATTCGAAAGGAAGCTTATTATTACATTTTATGCTACTTGCTAAGAATGATTTATTGGTTTTACAGAGCCTATGATTTGGGACAGCTAGTTTATTTATATTTCTAGAGTTTATACTATGCAAGTCACTGTTTTCGATAAACGTACTTAGGTTTTTACGTACGATATATATTCGACCGGCAAGGTCAGTATATTTATCTCCTTAAACATTAGCCCAAGAAAATCGATCGTTTCTGCAAGATAAAAATGGTCTGCAGATCAGCAGCTGAGCCCCAAAGAATAATACATAATGCTGTGGAAGTATGCAAAATACACTAGCCTTGCCGTAGCTACGTCAGTAATTGTATAAGCTACGTCAGTAATTGTATAAGCTCAATTTACTAGTTTTTTTTTAATATGGGGACCCTATTGCAAATTATTATCGATTGAGGAAAACCGTTGAGGGAACTAATTCTAATTTATTCCCATCTAAATCAATATTTAGTTCCTTTTTTTATTCAGTAACAAGAATCTGACACATTTCATTTTTGCACCATTTAAAAGTAGATTATTAGCAAAAAACCAGTTAGAAATCAAACTAAGTACTTTATGTAGCTCGCTGAGATTTTGACCTCTTCTATATAACTTAAAAATTATCGAAGTATCGTCAGCGAACAATACTACATCTGCTATATTGTCAACGATGTAAGGCAAGTCATTTATGTAGACTAAGAATAAGGGTGAACCCAATATGGAACCCTGGAGAACCCCGATTCTAACTGTGGATCCGGCAGAGGAGACGTTGTCGATAAATACTTTTTGATTTGGACCTGATAAATATGAGTTTAAGTTTCCTATTCCCCTAATGCTATAATAGTGAAGCTTTCAAATGCCTGAGAAAGATCTCAAAAGATCCCCAAAGCATCCTGCAACATCATAAATTTTCAAAGTCACTATGCCATTGTATTCACTGGTGAAGTACATGTACTCACCTTGTTATAATAATATAATATCAGCCCTGTATAATATACTGTCCCACAGCTGGTCACGGCCTCCTCTACTGCTGTGAGGGATTAGGCCTTAGTCCACCAAGCTGGCATAGTTCGGATTAATACACCCTCAAAATCGCTGTAGAGAACTTCTCAGGTATGCAGGTTTCCTCACGATATTTTCCTCAACCGTTAAAGCAAACGATAATAACTTACCTTGTTACATTTAACTCATTATAATTTATCCTTCAGATATCGGTATATCGTATAGGTGTAGACTGTTTCTATATACGATACCATTAAAATTGACTTACGCTATCATTATCAGGGATGTCGAGGGCCGTGAGCAGTTCGCTATGGGCAGGCTCCATAGCGCCAAGAGCTAGCAAAGCCAGCAAGTATTCAGCAGACAGAGGCGAAGATACCACACTCTTCGATTTATCTAGTTCCTGAAAATAATTATATCAAATTTTTATTACTTAACTTTTAAATTTTCATTATAAAAATTACAGTCTTTATTATTATTTAGCATAATTCATGAGTTACTTACTTATGCTTTTTAATCCAAAAATATACCTTAAATACCTAATTAGCTGAACGATAAATAATATAAGTATTATTATAATGATAA
This sequence comes from Manduca sexta, assembly GCF_014839805.1. Lineage (NCBI taxonomy): Eukaryota > Metazoa > Arthropoda > Insecta > Lepidoptera > Sphingidae > Manduca > Manduca sexta. The sequence goes on along the minus strand of NC_051142.1, from coordinate 7,170,075 downwards.
TACTATTTCATAGAAACAAGCTATAAATCTAGCTTTACTTGCATAACTCACACCAACTCCGTCAGTTAAAGCGGAGCAAGTACCTGTAGAACTCGTGCTCAAATATTATTCGATAGCAACATACTTATGGGCTTGCGAAACGACTGCAATACCTACTATTAAATTTAATTCAGTTGACGTTTGATTACAAAGAAGTATCCTGTTCTGAATCATTAACGTTCAATCTGCCTCGGTTTGTATCCGAAGAGTATTAGAGATTCTATTCTATTCTATTCAATAATTTTCTATTCTAAGAATTTCTTTACATCTAAAGAATGTTTCTGAACCACAGATACAGACAAATAGCAATTGTTTTTTTTTTCAAATGATTCGTAAATATTTGCATATTCCCGCCCTAACTCATGCACCATAAATGTATTAAACGGATGTTCAAATCCGTTTGCTCGAGGTTTAATACTTACTATAAAGGTGCAAGAAAATAAAAAAATAGAATTAGGTATCTTTTGCATTTAAACCTCGCAAAAACTACATACAATAAGTATTGTACTTTGCAAGAGTTACCTATACCATTTTATATATATCCAACAACAAACACACTTTATAAGAATGAGTTCTATCCTACTTATAGGTATCATAGATGCGAAAGTTTGTGAGGATGGATGACTTGATGTATGGATGTATGTATGTATGTTTGTTCCTCTTTCACAAAAAAACTACTGAAAGGATTTGGATGAAACTTTACAATAATATTGGTTATATATCAGAATAACACATAGGCTACAATTTATAATGATTTTGAGTAATTTGGTATAATATAACGATACATATCAAATAAATCAGAAAAAAAATTGCCATCTTGGTGTACGCTGCTTAAACCGTTGGAGTTAAACGAAGATAATGTAGCGTAGGATTTACTTTTATTTAGAACTATTTAAGACAAACAAAGTCCGCGACAGCATATATCTACCTTTTATGTGGAAGCCACTATGACCAAAAGAATGAGCCATAAATATGTATAACGAGCTGACCCGACAAACGTTGTCCCGTCTTAACTATGAATTTTCAGCGTCCATTCTGTCAGTCGCTGACAGTTATTTCTTACAATTGACAGTTATATAAAATTAATATTATCGTTAAGTTTCTTAAATTTTCTAATAATGCGCAATTTTTTGATTTTTTTCTTTCATAAGAACCTACTCCTGACAATAACAAACACAACAACAAAAAAATAGTGAAATCGTTCCAGCCGTTCACGCATGATGGCGTGACCAAGGGAAATAGGGATTAATTTTTATATATATAGACAGATTAAAACGGATATTTTATTCACAATACACATTTTAAAATATTTATCAAAAAAAAATACATTCATCTCATCGAGTATTTAATATAGATAAACTTTGTCTTTTACACTAAGTAATTTGGCCGAATAGTTTAAAAGTTACGTATACGTATTTGGCGTAGGGGCGTGACGACCCCCACCGCCCACTAGTGGTGCTCACTACCACTAGTGCAAGTAGTCCACCGACTAATGGCGGTAAAACCATTCCAACACGGCGGAAGGAAGTGACAAGACACAAGACGGGCAGCAGCGTCTTGCGATGAGACTTCCGCCACTGCGATCGCCAACCCGCCTGCCAAGCGTGGCGATTACGGCAAAACCCCCCTATGGTAAGGCCACATAAAAACCGGCCCCTAGTCCCCGGCGGCCCCGCTATTCCTGGCTACGGTAGCGGTCATGGTAACGGCGGGGCAAGGGGTGCTAAGAATCCCCGGCAGAGACCAGGCTACCACAACCGACGAAAACTGGCCCTGGCAACATATAACACGCGCACACTGCGGACCGACGAGAAGTTAGTCGAACTGGAGGAAGAAGTGAGCAGGTTACGGTGGGACGTTATAGGATTATCTGAAGTCCGAAGGCAGGGGGGAGGACTCGATAATCCTCAAGTCAGGTAACCTGTTCTATTTCCGGGAGGGCGACCAGCAGTCCCAAGGTGGTGTCGGGTTTATCATCCACAAGTCCCTCGTAAACAACGTCGTGAAGATCGAGAGTGTGTCGGCAAGGGTGGCGTACCTGATACTCAGAATCACCAAACGGTATTCGCTGAAGGTTATTCAGGTCTACGCCCCGACCTCGGCACACTCCGATGATGAGGTGGAGGCTATGTACGAGGATATATCTCGGGCTATACATAGCTCCCAGACCTACTTCACCGTTGTTATGGGGGACTTCAACGCGAAACTGGGCACACGTAGCGGCAACGAGCTGAAAATGGGGAAATTTGGGTATGGGCAACGGAACGCGCGGGGTCAGCTGCTGGCCGACTACATGGAGAGGGAGGGACTCTTTATGATGAACTCCTTCTTCAAAAAGCGTAGTCAGCGCAAGTGGACCTGGCTGAGTCCCAAGGGTGCTACCAGAAATGAGATTGACTTCATCATGTCGACCAAACGGCGTATATTCAATGATGTCTCTGTGATCAATGCGGTGAAAACCGGGAGTGATCACCGAATGGTAAGAGGCACATTGAATCTTAACGTATCGCTTGAGAGGTCTCGACTGATGAAGTCCATGCTCCGACCAGCATCTGCCCATATCAAAAACCCCGAGAGCTTTCAGCTCGAACTCCGGAACCGCTTCGAGTGCTTAGGTGAGTGCGTAGATGTGGATGAGTATAGCAACAGGCTCGTGAAAACTGTCCAGACGACTGGGTCTAAGTTCTTTAAGACCCAGCGTCCAAAAAGAACTCAAAAGATCTCAGATCCCACCCTACAGCTCATGGTAGAAAGACGCAAGATGGTCCTGCAGTCTTCTGGTGACGTGACAGTCTGCCGGAGGCTCAATCGACAGATCTGTAAGTCCCTGAAACGTGATATACGCCAATTCAACACTAAATGTGTTGAAGAGGCTATTGAGCGGAACAGGGGCTCTAAGGTGTTCGCCAGGGATCTGTCCATTGGGCAAAGCCTGCTGACCAAACTGAAGACCGAGGACGGCAGGATTATATCTTCCCGACCGGAGCTCATGGGTGAGGTAGAGAAGTTCTACGGACAGTTATACACGTCAACACGACGACCTGTTTGCAGTGCGGCCACAGATCCAAGAGCCCCACTAATCCGACACTATACCGAAGACATCCCGGACATCGACCTGTGCGAGATTAGTATGGCTCTCGGGCAGCTGAAAAACAACAAGGCTCCGGGTGATGACGGAATAACAGCAGAGCTTCTAAAAGCGGGCGGACAGCCAATATTAGAGGCTCTCCAAAAACTATTCAATTCCGTCATTCACGAGGGTACCACGCCCCAGGCATGGCACAGGAGCGTGGTGGTGCTCTTCTTTAAAAGGGCGATAAAACCCTTTTAAAGAATTACAGACCCATCTCGCTCCTGAGTCACGTCTACAAGCTGTTCTCGAGAGTCATCACGAATCGTCTTGCTAACAGTCTCGATGACTTCCAGCCTCACGAACAAGCCGGATTCCGAAAAGGCTATAGTACCATAGACCATATACACACGCTGCGGCAGGTTATACAGAAGTCCGAGGAGTATAACCGGCCCCTCTGTCTAGCGTTTGTGGACTATGAGAAAGCCTTCGATTCGATCGAGACCTGGGCAGTGCTTCAGTCTCTCCAGAGGTGCCAAATTGACTATCGGTATATTGAAGTGTTGAAGTGCCTATACGAAAACGCCACCATGTCAGTCCGCCTCCAGGATCAGTACTCGAAACCTATCCAGCTACAGCGTGGCGTGAGACAGGGAGATATAATATCTCCGAAACTGTTCACCGCTGCACTGGAAGATGTCTTCAAGCTTCTGGACTGGAGAGGACTCGGCATCAACATCAACGGCGAGTATTTGACTCACCTTCGATTTGCCGACGATATCGTAGTCATGGCTGAGACCCTAGAAGACCTTAGCGCAATGCTCGATGACCTCAATAGCGTTTCCCAACAAGTGGGTCTCAGAATGAACATGGATAAGACAAAAGTCATGTCTAACCACCATGTCAGACCCACCCCTGTCAAGATAGGAGACGCTACACTTGAAGTTGTCGACGAGTACGTCTACCTGGGACAAACAGTCCAATTAGGTAGGTCCAACTTCGAGAAAGAGGTCACTCGTCGAATCCAACTCGGCTGGGCAGCGTTCGGGAGGCTCCGACACATCTTCTCGTCCCGAATACCGCAGTGTCTCAAGACGAAAGTCTTTGACCAGTGTGTGTTGCCAGTGATGACATATGGAAGTGAGACGTGGTCGCTCACTATGGGCCTTGTCAGAAGGTTGAAAGTCACTCAGAGGGCAATGGAGAGGGCTATGCTCGGAGTTTCCTTGCGGGATCGAATCACAAACGAGGTGATCCGCAGGAAAACCAAAGTAACCGAAATAGCCCTTAGAGTTGCGAAACTCAAGTGGCAGTGGGCAGGGCACATAGCTCGTAGAACTGATGGCCGTTGGGGCAGAAAAGTTCTGGAGTGGCGACCACGAACCGGGAGACGCAGCGTAGGCAGGCCCCCCACGAGATGGACCGACGATCTGGTCAGGGTCGCCGGAGTCCGATGGATGAGGGCGGCCCAGAACCGGTCCCTGTGGCGCTCAATGGGGGAGGCCTATGTCCAGCAGTGGACGATTCAAGGGCTGAAATGATGAGTTTAAAAGTTATCACGATAATACGATTGACTTGAATGGACCGCCATAAAGATAATCGATTTTCTCAAAATCTAATGAATGGATTTTTAAGTTTCGTATGGAGATAGTTGACCCTGGGAAGGGTATAGGCTTTTTTCTATCCTGGGAAAATATGTAGCGGGACTTTGATCAAACAGGGGACTTTTATTCCGGAAAATCCCTTCACGCGAGCGAAGCTGCGAGCAAAAGCTAGTGTTACATAAAAATCTTAGTGTCTTTGAAGTGCGAATGTTTGTCAAAATTATTAGATATTTGTTAGAATGAATACAACAATAACCGCTGAACGGATTATATGAAATTTGGCACACATATAGATCATTTCCCATACTAACAAACAGGCTTCCTTTTTTGTTACCTACAAATTAGCTTGCGTTGGAAGTATTTGGATTTTTCTTCTGATTTTTATATTATTGAGCTACAAGGCGCAATGGAACACTACGGTGGGTTAGTTGGGTTAGCATTTAATAAGAATGCAACTTTTTTTTAACCCGGGAAAGTACACAATAGGACGCAACCCTCTTTCATGCGAACGAAGATTCGAACACAAAATTTCTTATATTAGCCATTTGTACGGTGGCATTTGAAACTTTTTATATCCTATTATACATTATGAAACACGTAATATGTAATTTTTTTTTATCCATAAATTATCAAATGTACTACGATAACGACGAGTAAGGCAACCGTATTTCCTGAAGCACATTGGAAATTGACTCTTAGCTGCACTCACGTTACGGCGGAGTCGTGAGCACTGAGCAAAAGCAAGATAAGTGTTTAAATTCAAAAGAATAATTTTATGGTAAGAACCTAGAGTTTTAATGTTTATAATTTTATTTTTTGTTAATGCTTTATTGTCAATTGTTGAGCAAGCAAAGATCCACAAAACAATGATTAAAATTTAAGAAATATAAATACTTACATTACAGAACTTCGCAGAAAATTTGGCAACTGCAGACGAGAGTGCTTTAGCGTTCATGTTTGCGGCTGAACTGTTCAACTGTATTAAGAGTAATGGAACTGTGAACAACACAATAAGTATAATTAGACCTCTTCGACTAGGTATCGAGGACGGAAAACACATATCTTGTTGCAACCTTATTAAGACGACCCTAATAACAGAAATAAACTTATACAGGAAAAAATTATCGCAATTGAATATTTATTTCATGACATTGCATCGCCCACCGACGCCAAACTAGCAACTACACAATACCGGTACGCGCTATGTTTTGTGAATCACAAATTCACAAGAATGCGTTACCGGGGCTGATAGTCTAAATATCGTTCTATTATTTGCCGTTTTCTATATTCGATCTTAAACGAAAATTTTCAACCCGAGTTAATTTTTTTTCGTCATCACTTTTCATCATGTGTATTCTATCAAATGCTATGCTAGGGAAGCCTATTGCCACATCTGGTACAAGTTCTAGACTCCTAGCTGATGCTTAGTGGAAAAACTTAATATAGTTTTAGCGATCAAACCCGAGACCAATCGTTCCGCAATAAAACTACGCCGCTAAGACATTTATGATACACTTGGTTTGGCTAAAACTTCATCTGCGTGCACTTAGATCTATCACGACTCTTTTGTATACCTCCCGGTACACATCTGCATAACACAGAGCCCGCGGGACGCGTGTTGCCCTTCTCCTCCATGTGGACTGTGGACTGCTGTTTTCAACTTACCCTGTATGTTTAATAAAATAAACTCTGTCTCAACTAACTTGGGCCACTGTAGCGGGTTTTGAACACTTAAGTGTACGGTGGTCGCTATCCTGACGCATACAAAATATTATATCCTATCTACCACTAGATAGACAAAATAACTTTAAATTGTCTATTATTTAAAGTTATTTTGTCTATACCAACTTTGTTAGAGGGTAAGATATCTATATTAATGTCGCCTGCAATAGCTAGACAGGGTTTGTTCTGAAGTTGGTTAAGGATATTATCTAAAGAGTTTAGAAAGTTGTTTAAACATCTGACTGAAGGGGATCTGTAGATCCCAAGGATCGCGATTACATTCGGAATATCTATTAATAAACAGCACGCATCACAGAAAGTAGGTTCTGAGACATTAGCAGTCCAAGTATCTTTAACATATGCCACTACTCCGCCATTTTGGTTTATGTTATTAAAGGTAGAGTAACATGAATAGCTAAGTAAATGACCGATAATTGTGGAATCGTTTAAACGACATTCAGTTAGTATTATTGCGTCGAAAACTGTGTTTAGTCGTTGTAATAGGACCATAAATGCGTCAAAGTTTTTTTCTATGCTTCTAATATTGAGTGTTAATAATTTAAAGCCATGTAGTTCTGTTATTACTTCAGAACATGTTTCTGGTGAAATAGTTTTGCAATTGATATCTAAGCAAGAGTCTATATCGGTGGCCAAGTCTATTCTATCCATGTTTATAGTTTTTTCATATTTTTTTTCATTTGTTTTTCGCGTCCCCCAGATGACATAACACTTCGGGAATAAAACGCGTCAGTGTGTAATGCATATGTGTGTATCATTAATTATGAAAAAAAAATCTTATTCTTTTTATAACTACTGTTTGGGATCATCCCATAGATTAGAGTATGTAATGAAACTTAAGTGTGAAATGTGAAAAACTCCGAAACATTGCGGAAGCGCACACAAAGCGTGTCAAAATGAGCGCTTCACCAGTGCGGCGAAATACATATGCTGTGTTTTGTGTAGGCGATGGACACACTGTTTAGGTGGTCGCAACTCACATGTTCGTAGCGCTCTTTATCTCTACGTGAGCGCAGACAAATACGCCTGGCATATGCTCAGGAATGTATAGAGGAGGGAGTTCTGTGCACACCTCAGAAGTTCCTATTAAAAACATTTTGAGGCAGATTACTTCTACTATAAATATACGCAGTTTTTTTTAGAATATAGCCGCCCCCTTGGATATTGACTAAGTACGCCCATGAGCATTTGGTGAGCGGCAGAAGGTAAAGTCATTATTTTAGTGTGATGTATTATGGATATATGCTTATAATGGACTCTGCACATATGGGTTTATATTTGTATAATACAATAGCACTCATGGTCTAGAGATACGGGATTGGAATTCCGGATTGGACAATATTTTTTTAATGTTTTTAACACAATAGACCCCTGGGTATCGTGTTATAATAAGATAGTTGCGCGGGACTTTTCTTGCACCTTGCCGCATTATGGTCCCTCTCTATGAGGGGGTTCAAAAGAGCCCTGGATCGCTGAAGAGGGCCTTTGCCCTTTGCGATTATAGGACCCGTATTGTCGACCGCAGAGACACTTAATAGAAGTAGTCGAGCAAGCAGCTCCCCAATGCTCGCATTGCGATTGCTTCTAACCGCTAATTACTCCCCTGTTACGACAAGACACGGGATGTCGTGGCGGAATTCTCTAGATGCACTCGGACCACGGGCACAAAGCATCGGGCAGTCGTCCTCTTGGCACCTTCTAGGTCTCCTGCGGCTGTGGATGGGATTGATCAGCTCATGATCCCGCTCGCCGTTCTCCTTCCACGGAATGACGCAATCGAAGAAGGAGACCGGCGCTCTCTATGAATTCCAACCGCCGACCATGACGAACACAACGATCGGCGAAATATCTCTAGCGACGAATGCTTTAAGAGCACTACGGAGTAGATCCATATATTGGTACACCTTGCGAGACTATTGGACAATGTCCCCACGATCGTTGCTATAGTAAGGCCATGAGCCGGAGTCCTCTTATTCAATCCGACCGAGAAACGAGCCGAAACACCTGAGGCCTGTCAATTAACCTGAGTGACACAGAATGACGGACTCGGCGCACGGTGACGTCTTTCAATTCAGTTTAAAAAGACAGGCCGCACTGCCTCAACGGTCCCACAGGTCTGTACTCGGACTCACTGGTCTGGTATGCCATTATTACAGTGCGGCGTTAGATAGACGGCATATAGAGGCCAATTCAGCCGTAACCTCCCCCGGGATCAGTCTCCACCCGAAATGGAATACTTTTTCCTGCCAGAACAATACTGATGTGAGGTGTTTGACATCCTACTTCCATGGCAGAGTGCCGGCCAAGAAAATTATACCCTTGGCTATTCCTCAAAAGAGTGTTTATGTCAAGCAGATGGCGAGTTAAAAAATTAAGTTCAATTATTAGTGGATTGTACTTAGAAAGGTGTCGCACCAACCCTAAATTGGATTGGGATGAGAGCAGGTAGCAGAACACAGCAGGTAGTTTTATTACGTACACTTAATAAACTCTATCACAACCAAAGTTTCATCAACATCTTTAATTGAGTGTACATATTTACCTAACTAGATCCTCATGAAGTGCAGGGATGAAAGTAAGTTAGTAACCTATCTTTAAGTGAACTGTATTTGGTACCTTTTCAAATTAAATCCTTGTTTTTGTAATTTTGCAATATAAAAAGCTAAATTTTCTAACAAATTTGACAAAGTTTACACTTTCTGTAATTAACTTAATCTTCTTGGAGTCTTGATGAATTTATATAAGACTTATGGATGATGTCTTCTAATTGGAAAATGTATTGGTGTCCTCCACACAGTCAATAATATAGTTCATAGCCTATGAGTTTGTCTCATACTGACTATTTATCAAACCTACTTAAAACATTATGCATATAAATAATCCCACTCATCACTCACTTATTAGTGAAGCGCCTGTGTGAAGGCTAGGATCGCACCGATGCACTTTTCACCCTTCACTTAAGGAGTGCTGGATTGCGTGAGGGAAGGTGGCAATGCCAATTAACAAAGTCTTGAAAAGCTGTATAAAAACTTATATTGTTATTAGTTACAATATACGTAACACTATCTTCGTAGCGCCTTAATTGCAGGCACCGTAGAGGCGTAGTCACAGTAGCACGGTGTGAGCGGTGCGGCATGCACGTCGCTCTCTCCCTCGCACTGGCTGGGCTTCCTTTCTTGATGTTTTCCTTTTCTTGTTGATTTTCCTTTTCTTTCTAGCGCTGCTGGCTGGACCTACGTTGGCTTGAAATTCGGGATTGCTTAAATACTCCGGAGCTATCCCATAGAGAGCCTAAAAAAATAGAGCGTTTTTGAAGGCTAACTTTCACTTTCTATTCTATCGTTTTTACAATTAAAACCAGGACTTTTCTAGTCCGCTATTATTATTTATTTATACATCATTTTATAGGTAAAAGAAATAGTTTAATTTAACACACAAACAATAAGCCTATGTGCGATACAAAAACAGTTATTTCCATCTAAATAACAAATTACCTTAACAAACGTTGTATAAAGGCCATTATTTCGCTATTATCTAAAATTCTACTATGAATAACATGTCCCCGTTTACAAAGCGGGGTAGGCAGAAACTTAAACTAAGCTATTACAAAGTTGCTAGTTGCTACACTGTTACTTTGATGTCTCGGCCGCGAGGCAGCATTATTACTACGGGTCGCAATACCGGACTATTCAAAACCGGTATTTTCGGAATTGACCTAAAATAAATTCCGGTATTCCGGTATTTTTGATATTTCTGTTATTTGAAGATATATTAGAAAAATCGGACATATTCAAATGGATATCGCCAATGAGTTAGTATTTAGTAATTAAATGTCAAATTGTAATGAAAGCTTAGTTGTTAAAGTTGAATGATGAAAAGAGATTATTTTCTACATAAAATACACCTTTAATCAACAAACGCAACACGTTACAAAGAATTTTTCTATTAATATTAAATCAGTCTGGAGCCCTTAAGATCAATATTGAAATAGTGATCAAATTAAAATATAATCTATATCTATACTATTATATAAAGCTGAAGAGATTGTTTGTTTGAACGCGCTAATCTCAGGAACTACTTCGAACAGAAAAAATCTTTTGGTGTTGGATAGCTCTTTTATCGTGGAAGGCTATATAGGCTATATATCATCACGCTATGACCAATAGGAGCGGAGTGGTAATAAAAATATTGCAAAAACGGGGAAAATTTATTACTTTTGTGAGCTTAAATTGCGTACGCTGCGTAAACAGTTACAGTTATGCTACAACAATGGGTGACGGAATTGTTCCTCTTAAAAAAATCAAAAATATATGTTGTAAAACGAAGACTCCAGCAACTTCTGTCTGTCTGACTGAACGGGATAAACTCAATAATTACTCAACGGATTTCGATAAAATTTGGTACGGTGATAGTTTGAGACTTTAGGAAGAACATAAGCTACTTGCTATCCCGGGAAAATATATAGCGGGAATTTTTTCCCGGGGTCTATACTACTATATAAAGCTGAAGAACTTGTTTTCTTTTTCGTTTATCGAATGTATAAAGCACATAAGATTATTCAGTTTGCTCACTTTTATAGTTAGTCTTAGTAGGTAAAGACCTACTTTATCGCAGCTTAGGATCTTTAATAAACACACGCATTCCCGCATGCTAGGTATTAGTCCAAGAGCTTCTGCACCGTGGCATCATGTTTAGATAAAGAGTTCTAAGATTATAAATACTGTTTAATATCTTTGTGTTTACATAATCACATCTATAAACGTGTTTAAAAATTGCAAAAATAATTGGTATCCACCTAGTTATAAATAAGAATTAATTATATTAAAATATGGGTATTATTCACATTTCTGGATCGAGCTATATTAAATTGAAAATACTTGACTGAAAATTTGTTGGAAAATCTATTGTGAAATTGTACATGTCATTACCTTTAGTCATTGTGACATAATACTCATTCAGCAAAAACAGAAAAATGTAACAACACACTCCGAAAACAACAAAAAAAGTACAAAGTAAAATGTCCATTAAGATATTGAGCATTCGCCCTGTACTAAAAGTTGTAGGGCGAAATGACGGGGGACAACATTATAGCCTTTGTTGCCCACCGCGACATCCACCGGGGCAGAGCGACTGTCCACCACAAGTCCCGGGGGGTGGTCGTAAGATCGTGCCACCAGCTGATTGCAGGCCTGGACCCATTCCGCCCAATCCCTGCGTGCCTCGCTTCCACCACGGAAAGGATACATGGAAGAAATACAGAAATTTGACATTCTTTTTGTTCTTTCCACTCATCATAATACAAGCTTTCTACGCATTTAATCATGAAGTGCCATCTAAAACAGAGTGTCGTGATTATGAGTACATGCGTATACGAACGAAGCGGTTTCCGTGGGGGGATGGAATTAAAACTTTTTTCCACAATGACCGCGTAAATCATTTACCAGGAGATTGTGAGCTTCCGCCACTCGACTGCGACTAATGATTTCGGATATTGGTAAATATTCGACCATGTAGTCTTGATACGTGCAATAAAGTGACCTGAACGTTAAATAATTTGTATTAATCATATCTATTTAGGTAGGAATTTACCTACTTAAATGATTATAATCCACTATTTAAGTACTAAGTATCTTAATATTGTTGTAAAGTGTGGCTATCGTGGAATAAGTATAAATTAGGTAAATAGGTACCTTATTTAACAATCTGACCAAGCGCAGAGAAACTGTTGATTGTAACGGAAATTAAACATGGTAATTGTTAGAGGGCCGAAAAGGCCTTTGAAAGTTTTATTAAGGCTGCACTATATCTTTGCACCAACTTATTGATATTACGAGTAGGTACCTACCTACTAGTATCAAAAAGTTTTACTTTTGTTGGCCTGCTATATCAATGAGAACTAAGACGTAAATAAAACTTTACATTTTTTCTGTTCAGTTGGTAGACCTACCTAATGTGAATAAAAAAATCATAAGTTTCTGAAAGCTCTTTGCAGATGGCAATTATTTATAGAGTTAAACATTATACCCAGGATTTCAAGTAATCTATATACTTAAGTGTTTGCAAAAATATTTGGATATTTATAAATTATAAGAACAAATGTGGATGAAATTTTACATACAAAGTCCTGGAAACATCATATTATAGGAGGCTACTTTTTATTCCGGTAATTTGCTCCCGTAGGAAATATTTGCGTTTTTTTTGTCTAATAATTATTTAAATAAATTGCGTACATGACGTACAGAAGTCGCTGTGGATCCTTACAGCGACTTAGAAACTTTGTACCCGGACAAAGCCTTGAGGCCCCGTAGTAGTCAATAAATACTATCAGGTACACCAGACGACGAACTTTTTGAAGTTTCAGCGTCGATTTTTTAGACTGCTACAGTGAAATGAGTCGGGAAGGCATCACAAATATAGTTTAGGTTGTCAGATCCTGATCGCTACTGGGCGTGGTCTCAGTCAGAGATGGTTCTCTCCAAAAACAAAGTATTAAGAGATAGGTATTAGCGGCGTACCAGTTCCTTTCTCCACCAGAAGAGTAGTAACTGGCCCAATTTGGTCGATTAAACAGCGTCTCTCGCCCTGTGAATTGAGGGCTTTTTAGAATTCATATCGTCTTCAGTGTATCGTAAGAGAAAATAATATTCTCCGTCAGGGGATCCGATTAGGAGGCACTTTATTGGAGGAAGTTACAACCTCCTAAGTACAACGACCTAATCGTCGTAAGGATGTTTTGTGCGCTCCGGATTAGTTGGTAGTGAAAATGCTTAGTCTCAATGCTCTTGACGTCGAGGGCATCATTTGGCACGCGAGGGCTTCTGATCGCTGCCTATAACATTTGAGACGGTTCGCAAAGTTGCACCACGCAGTCTTTCGGTTGTCTTTTAAGCATATCTCAATAAATAACAAACTGTTTTTTTATAAATTATTTTAAAATATATTTAATGTAATTAATATTTAAACAAAACAAATCACGTATTTATCTCAGAAGGGGTATGCAGAGGCGCAACCAAAATAAATAATTAAATAAACTAAAAGTAAAATATTTTTTTGCGTTGGATTTCGTATAGGTCCGGAATGGTCTCATTTTAGTTTTATTGGTATACTGGACCTTGGACTTCGAAGATGCAGAGGAGAACTCCTCCAAATCAAGTAAGATGAGAATATTTTTTTATACTGGAATCAATTAACTTCTATGTGTTTTATAAATAACAGAAAAGGGAAAATACAAAAAACGGACTACAAAAATCACTTGGTACAATAAAAAATGAAATCCATAACATTGCAATATGGAAAGCTGGAAAAGCATATATTAAAGACAAAGGTCTAAAAACCGGCCAAGTGCGAGTCGGACTCGCGCACCGAGGGTTCCATACTAACCTGTAGGTATATAAGTATATAACTAAAAGTTCACCCATCACGACAATCAAGTCATATATGGAAAGCATAAAGTAAAGACAAAAATCTACAAAAACGAGGTTTTCGGAGTTTTTCCTTTATATGTGCTATAAAACACGGCTTCATGCCAAATATCAAGATTCTAGGTCGACTGGGAGTAACCTATAGGTTTTGATTCCCTTGCGATTAGTTGCGAGTTTGAAAATATGCGGCTTAAGTTGCTGTTCCTTTTGATTGCGTTGACATAAAAGTTTGATTTTGTTACAGCATAAAGATATTATAGACTTGAGTATTTGATATGAATTTCAATTTTATACCTCTACGCGTTCATGAGGAACGGGGTAGTAATTTTAAAATTATTATAAATATTTTTATTATATGATGTAATTAAAAATGTACGGTTCCGCAATTTTTCTTTTATCTGTACTATAAGACGTTGCTTCATACCAAATTTCAAGATTCTGAGTTCACGGAAAGTACCCTGTAGGTTTTGATTGATGAGGTTCTAATTTTAAATATAATATGTATTGCTAATGATCTTGGGTTTCTTCCATTATGGCTTTGTCATTAAAGTCTTAGTCGAAGAATTCGACATATGTACATAATACCTACAGGTTGTAAGCAATAATTTATTTATATTACGAAATCATTTTCGACGCGACGAAGTGCAGGTACGGGCAATCCTTTGTGAATTCCTAAGTCTTAAGTTTATAATTAGGTACCTGTGGGTACCTACCTACTTTAAAGACGTCTGCTTGGAAAAAATCAATTATCCCTTTTCTCCCAGAGTAGAGATGATTACCTATACTTATCTACTCCGGGTTTGATATTAGTAATGAAATAAATTATAATTATGCTCTCTTTCAAAGGCTAGTACGCCCATAATACCTACGTATTATCGACCTCTAAGATCTACACTGTATCTAAGTTCAACCAAATTAAAAAAAAATGTTTATTGTTAGGTATTTAAAATGATATACCTAATTGTGTTGAGCGACATATTATTAGTATAGATAGATACTTACATAAAGAGTTCACATAAATAAGCACTGGATATGCGCACGCATGCGATAAGGAGCACAGCGCGGCGGCGCGTCAGGGCGGGCAGTCCACCAACACAGAGATCAATAAAGGCGCTGACGTCAGCAGGTCAGCGCGCGCCATTGGCTCGAGCGGCATTATTAAATAAACCTCCGTCGGAGTGGCGGGCACAGCACCGCAGCACGCGCGACGCGGCGAGCCCGCGCACCGGGCTCCGCGCACCGCGCACCGCTCGCGGCTCGCCGCCGCACGCCATGGCCGACATGCCGGACCTGTCGCACCTCACGCCCGAAGAGCGCGCCATCATCGAGGGAGTCATTATGCGTCAACGGCAAGAGGAGCAGCGCGAACACGAAATCATGAGGTGCGCCAACAGACATCGCCCCTAGTGCTTCAGCCTCGCCCTCTCTCTAGTTACACGTATGCAACAAAACGCTATTTCGTGTTATCGCCCGTTACTGAAAATCAGTTGTACACCGAGTACAAGGCAAGAAAGATTAAATTTCACAAAAAATATTTTCCATAAGACATAATGTAGCGTCTAGTGCAGCTCGGTAAAGTTATGGACCGGTTTAAAGTTGCCTACAAAAGAAATCTCGTCCATATTGTCGTAACTGACAAAACAATCATTTTTCCTTCTGCGCATTCTCCAATTGTCGTAATCTGTTGCAGTAGATAATAAGCTATGTTTTGTATAGCAAGATCAATAATTTACAAAGAGGGTATCGGATGAGTCATGATAGAAAATGTCATTTCTGATGACGTACATACATTGCTGCATAATAATTTAATTAGACAGCGCATAAATCTCTTCTTATGGAAAACCTCTGCGTAAAATATATATAGCGACAAACAAAACTTTTTATATGTGTAATTAATAATCATTTTTTGCGGTATATTAAACTTTTACTGAAATAAGAAGTGTCCAGTACAAATGGGGATTCTAAATATAAATATTAATATAACGTGAAGGGCTAAAATGTAGCGTAATACCAAAGTATCTAAAGAAAATCACCATTTTATTACATAAGTGCCTACTTTGATAGACATTATATCAAATATAGGCAATAATATATTTAACATCAGCATTCAGCATAATAGAATGTGATGATATACTTATTACTTAATTTTAATTAGATCATTAGAGAATACTTATAGTATTATTATTGTTATGTAATATTAAACAAGTATATACAATTTACATACTTACAATGCGAATTTTTATAAGCAAAAGGAAAGTTTTGTATTATATATAAGTATTAATTTTTATTAGATTCCTCATTATTCTTTTATTGAGAAATGAAATACAAAATCACTTGTACAAAAAAGTGATAGAGAGATACTTAGAGAGTTTTCAGCATAGATTACCCCGAGATTATTATTTCTAGTTTAGAGTCTGGAATATCTACAGAAATAAAGAGCTATTAAAGTACTCATTGACAGGCGCAAGCAAGACGAAGTCGCTGTACTAGAACAGACGATTCGTACGAGGAACGAGATGCATCGCGCTGCAGGCGTCGAATTAGCTGCAACGTGCCACATTTGTCTGAAGACCAAGTTTGCAGACGGGGTTGGTCACTCTTGCCATTACTGCAGGGTGAGGTGTTGCGCTCGGTGTGGTGGGAAAGTCACTTTACGTTCTAACAAGGTTGGTTTCAATATATTAATAATATTTTTGTGAAGTGATGCAAGCAACCTATTAATTATTATCCAATTCCCTATTTATTTTTTCTAATGGTGTAACATTGGCTTTTAAGAAATCATCAGTTTAATTGCAACATTAATTTCAATATATTTACAGGTTATATGGGTGTGCATATTGTGCCGTAAAAAACAAGAATTATTATCTAAAACTGGACAGTGGATACATAAAAGTGCCGGTCAAGATTCAATGTTATGGCGTATGGAATCTGATATGCGCGGCTTACCACCGCAGCCCGACGGTTCTCTTGACAAAAGGCCAAAGTTGGAAAGAGCACACAGCGCTGCCGAAAAGGAAAACCAGCCATTTCAAAGATCAGGTAGTGCTCTCCGTCGTCAGTACAGTCAACAGGAGCCGAGATGCTACGGGGAACTGGAAGGCCTGGCTCGGACACACCCGCATTTGGTACATCCGAGACAAAAGGCAGCGTACGGAGTAGCTGACGCCAACGCACCTCCTCCACCATCGACGCAGCTTCTTCCGCACGGACCTGTCACACATCCCACTCTACCTCCTCGGTCGTCTTCGTCAGATGACGAGGTTCCAGAGTGTGTATCTGACGAAAACGACGAATATCGAGACCGCGGTAAGTACCTACGCACGCTTGCCGATCACCCATGGTCCAATCCTGCCACTTATAATACTAAAATCCTACCCACCCGATAATTTTTTTGGTTCTGATCCTTTTACACAAACACAAGTTAAAGTAAACACAAACAAAAACAGCATACACTCAACACAGACAGGCATAAACACATAAAATACAAAAACAATATTTAATGTAATCTATTTAGAGTAATGGCAAGGTGTATCACAATATGCGTACAATGGCACATCAATCACATTTCAAGTAGGTATTAAATGGTAAAATTACGGTGTTCCGTGCGAGGTATTACTGACACTAGTAATAGTTTCAGATTTTTTTCAGGTCATCTAATTTCGTCATTCACTAAAAGATATATAAAGCACGTAGCTTAGTTTCGTTTCATATCAGTCCATGTAGCGTCAGTCCACTTGTTTTGTGACTTTATATTAAGATAGCCCTCTGTACCTACATTGTTAATCAGTTTTTCAGACACTCAACCACTAAGATATTCAAATCTATTTTTAAATAATATTAAATAAAACATAATATATTAAGAAAGTTCCTACATTTTCCAAATAATGTGTGTTGGTGCGTACGTGTTGCTTTACATGACCGAGTTACGCGCCCGGTAGCCGCGCAGCGCGCTGCTCTGTACCTACACTGTCTAGAGTTTACCACGGATTCCCAGAACTTCACCTGACCGTCCCCTGTTTACAGGTCCTAGTAGAGATAGGAGCAGTTCCGACAGCTCCCGAAGTCAACGTCAGGCGATGTTAAACGACAAAATGAATAAGTTTTTATCGGTGAGAGACTGAGAGGGCGTGTTTTTTCGGGAACATATTAATATGTATTTATGCGTTGTATTAATTACTTGTAATTAAGTATATTGCTGGTTTTTAGATGTCAGTATTAACTATTATATTACTGTTTTCGCAAAATCTCTCTTCCTCTGAAAATTGTGATGGCTCTTATCTAATTGAAAATAATTTTGGAAGGCTACAAGCCCTCATATTTTTTATATTATATAGAGTACATTTACAATATTCACTAATTAGGTATCTAAAAATACACTTTAACATTTCTTACTACTTACTCCATCGACATAATTTTAATATCTTTAAAGTGAATAGTGAATGTACTTCTAATTTGAAGTTTGAACCAAATCTATCCTCTCAGAAATTGATTACTTTGTACATTATTATCTTCAGAACTATTTATTTTAACCACATTATATTTATGGGTTCTATACAAGTTACACCAACCAAGCAGTAAAAGCACGATATTTATGGTTCAAACATGAAACGCATGCTTGGGCGAAAAGAAGTGTACTTACTTGTTAATATGTCTATTATAAACTGTTAGATTTGTGAATGCATATTTCTATTAATTTTATGGTGGTTGTCTATGTTTCTTGGATAAGCTGACACATTCTTTCCGCTTGTGCGTGATCACCGCTTCAACTTTGTTTAGAACAAACGTGACATTTTACTGTGTTAACAATCAATACCTATTACTTAAATATTTTCCGAACCTTCATTCATAATCATGTGCAATAATATTCTAAAATGCAAAATGACGGAACACAGTTATAGTGAACGAATTTTAAAGTTCCAAATCACATCTTTGAAGAATCCAATCGATGGCAGGACAGTACGCTGTACTGAAAATATCCCCAGAAAACATCAGTGGGCACATAGCCTCGTCTCTTTTAACCTATGGCAATTGCGGATTTACTGACTAGTCACCAGGATTGAAGCTCAAACGACGGACTATGTCTGATTTACACAACTGTATTTTTTTTTTCATGACAATGAACGATTCCTGCCATCTCAGGGACTCTACACAACTTTATAAATGCATTGTCACCAGCCAGTTCGGTTTTATTTATGCCATCTACAACGTGATTCGGCTACTAAAATAGATATTTAAACGTATTTTTAATCTTATACTTAAACACTATAACATTTATAGGTTTTTAATCTTCCATATAGGGTTTATCTTTTAAATAAACTTTATGAATTATTTTTTTTAATTCTTTTTTATTTCAAATCTAAGTAGTTCTTCCTGTGGGTCCCATATAAATTTCACTGTTGTTGGACCCTTGACTTCAGAGACACATCAGAAAACTTCCTAAAATTATGTCGTTCACTATAATATCGTCAACGCATAAGTACTGATTTTTACTAACAAAAAAACCAAAAAATTAAAAACTTTTTAATAAAAAATTATACCGCGTTCAAAAACCACTTAATTAAAACCAAAAAAATATTTGTCTACTGGTTACCAATTTTGTAGTCGGTCACTAATAAAAATTAAACACTGTTTTCGTATATTTCGTAAGATTTCAGACGGAGACTAGATTGAAATTTTGAATATATATTACATGTACTTACCTAATATATATATATATATATATATATATATATATATATATATATATATATATATATATATATATATATATATCCATTTAATTTGACTGTGTTCCGTGGTATGCTTAACTAAACCTTATTGCACTGGATTATACGTTTATAGTTGATCACCCTTCGCCACGGTACGGTAAGAACATCTTCCCAAAAATGTTTATGCATTAGTACGTAAGCCGTGTTTAGTCTATCTCGTTGCATGACGGATTTCGAGACATACAGTGAATATGAATATAAATACATATTATCTTTAAAAAAACGGTTCCGGGCGCGTAAAAACGGGATAATAAACATAGCAAACAAATAATTAAAGCAATTCGTTACGTGAACCTTTAGACATATGCAAAACTTTTGGCTATATATAGAATATCGTTCTTAGGACAACTAGAGGCGTGTGCTTCTCTTCGGCACCCGCATCTTCGCAGCGCCAACGTGGCTGCCAATAATTATTACAATTTGACTAATCATTCGCCGGTCGGTTACGAAACGGAGCCGCGCAGTCATTTTGAAGCAAGAGCTCCCACGGGGGGACGCAGTTTTGATTCAGTGACTGATTGTCGATGGAGAGCTCGCGACGATAGTGAGGGCGCGTATCTACGCCCATACGCACCAGATTTGGGACCGCGCCCTGATAGAACCGTGTATAAGAGTGCCTATTTGTGGGAAGACTCCGCAGACAATAGACGTTTTACGGAGAGAAGAAAAAAAACTGTTCGTTTCGATGGACACGAAGGCGCTGCGACATTTCCACGCGGCGGACGCGATGCGTCAGGCGCCCCCCATGACTGGGCGTCTTTGCGCTGGGAGTCCGAACGACAGACCAGCCAAGACTCTGCGACCAAAGACTCGGGTATTGATACCTCTAGCACCTTCACCTCCAGTGAAGACTCGAACAGAGGCGATTGCCCAAAGGTATACAACTCATATTGCAATGATTGCCTACTCTTACATAATAAGTTTTACGGTTAGTCTCAAAAGTAATTTAATGTAATGGCACTAACCGTCATGAATATCTATTGTATTCGCATGTCATAGTAAAATAATATTCCTGCTTTATAAACATTGTTATAGTCTAGGTATAGGCCTACATACATATTACCTAATAATTTTATGTGCATTATGTCTATAATTGATGAATATTGTATCTTTTCATCTTTAAAAAAATCTTAAAAAAAATCTAAATAGCTAAATGATTTTACAAAAGTGTAGGCGTAAACATTTGTATAGTGTCTATAGCGATATATATACATTTATTTTTATAGTCTTCAATATCATTTATAACTATGTATACGGTAATAACCCAATAAGTATGTATACAGTAAATGTGTTTGCGTTTGGCTGAAGCATGATAGCATTAAGCATGCTCTGGCTGCCTACTTCTGAATGTGCACCTGTGTATTTTTCACTAAAATATGTGGATGCTATAAACTTATATGGAACTGTTGCAATGACGTACGTGTATTAAACGGTTTGATATTTCTGATCAATTTTATATTTACCGTGGATATAAAATCACATTCTGATTAATTTAGCTGCCTTACTACAGACTATAAATTAATATTTATTACCATTAAACAGTTTCCGCTGAGCTGGCAAATGTCTGTTGACGGGACACGCATGATTGGTCACATGGTGCTCCGAAAAAGTGTGGTGGAAGGTAGTTCCCATTCTTCAGCGGCAATCCTGGGACTTAAGGTCGTAGGAGGTAAACTGTTACCCGACGGCACACGTGGGGCAGTGGTTGAAAAAGTCAAAAAAGGATCTATAGCTGATTTAGAGGGACAACTGAGAATTAGTAAGTACGGATCCTATTAATAAACTCTCGAGAGTTAAATTCCAATCAGATTGTTTAGAACTCCTAATTAAAAATAAGTTAACAGCACAAAAAAATATCATGGATGGTTGCGGTTGTTAGAAACCGGGCTTTCATCGGTCACACTGACTTACACTTACATTACAATATACTTATAAAATGCATTAAAACATATTTCTCAAGAAATAACATCAAAAATATGTCTATTAAATAAAAAAATAATTTAGAAACGCAATGAAAGATTAGTTAAATGGAAGCACTTAATATTATGTTTCAGTCGTTGATGGCAAAATTCCTTGCGACTTTGCAGTTGTGGTAGAGCCAGTCTGGGTTAATATTGGCAATATGATAAATTCTTCCTTAATACAGTTCTAAACAGACGAGATTGCGGAGTATCTCCTTTATTCTATTAAGAGTTGCGACAAAATCAACAATATTATTTTTTGTTTTATAAATTAACAATAATGAGAACATGAAGAATGTAAGGAATATAATTAAGTTTTTGCAGTTACAGTGCACCAATTCCTTGAGGAGTTGTAAATTTGCAAGGACACAAAATTGTTGGATTTTAAAACTCGAGAGATTATATTGATATTTCGTTACAATAATTTCAGATCTTTATACACATGACGGTAGTTACTAGTCATAACTCGTGAGTAATTTTGTTTTCTTAGTGAATCAATTTGATTTTATTTCATATTATCTTGTTTCGCAGGTGATGAAGTGTTACAATGGAACGGGGTGCCGTTGCAAAACCGAAGTGCAGAAGAAGTTGCTGCTGTGGTAGCGGACAGTAAGCACGACTCTCACGTAGAGCTGGTAGTGTCTCGGCCACTCCCGCCCAACCGGCCGCCGGCGCAGCCCTGGAGAACTCACAAAGGTGCCGCATTGTTCTGTTATAATTACAATAAACTGTAAATTCCAATAACGCATTTATGATATGTTCGGACAGAAGTATACACGGAAGTTATAGGCGGGTGTGGCGAAAAACCGAGTGTACTTGTGACATCTCCAGGCTCCCCCGATGTGCACTCCCGTCGTCGAATGGCGCGACACAATCACCACAACGCCAATGTGGCTGGACGCATACAAGTACGAAGTTTGAATTCATCTATTTATATTACATTCTGAACACGAACCGATAGATAAAGTGCAAACCGATGACTACATTTGATAAGCATGATCTGTTCAAAATGACATTGAGATGAAAACTCAACTTTTTTAAGAGGTTTAAAAATTATCTAGATCAGGTTTATAAAGTATGTATATTTGTATCAAAACTCTCCTGTAAAATATATCTATCCGTAGCTATCTCTACATTACGTTATTACCACTCGGCCACACGATAGAGGTTTATAATTTTTATAAATTTAATCATCGACATTTCTTACGCAGCTGAAAATATACTTCGATATTACTGCTCTGCAACTCCTGGTGACGGTTGTTTGCGCCAGCGGTCTTAACCCACGCCCTGACGGCTCCCCGAGATGTCCATATGCCAAAATATTTTTATTACCAGACAAAAGTGAAAAAAGTAAACGGAGAACGAAAACATTAGCCAGCACTCTAGAGCCCAGATGGAATCAAACTTTTGTTTATTGCGGTATACGTATTACTGACATAAAGAAAAGAACATTAGAGGTAACTGCTATTATATTTTATAATGTAACTGTGTTTGGGTATGTTACTCTTACTATAGGTGTATTTTTTTAGGTTACTGTGTGGGACTTAAACCGCTACGGTCCAAATGATTTTCTGGGCGAGGTTTTACTGGATCTTGACAGTGTTGTCGTTAACCATGAGCCGAACTGGTACACACTCAAACCACACGAAGAGGCGTCAGGTTATAGTGTAAGTTTGGACGATATGTAAAAAAATTAATAGTTTTCTATTTTCTCTGTATTCTAATGGTATTCAAATACACAGAGGTACCGTGAGGAGGAAGCGGACGGTGAACATTTATCGCCACCTTCCACTTCTACATCGAGACTCTCGGACTCGGATACGCCCAGCGAGTGCGATTTACGACGGCACCATTCGCTTTCAAGTCTTGCTTCAAGTTCCAGTCCTCCACCTTCAAACGAAGTGAGAGTAAAAGAAATTTCAAGTTAAATTAAATTATAAACCCATGACAAATATTTATGAAAAATTAACATACGTATATGTACTTATATCAATTAATCCATTTTCATCTCTATCTCTTTCTTTGCAGCGAATAGAAATGGAAGGAGTGCGATGTAGCCGCCGGGACATGTCTCCAGCAGGCCGCGTGCGTGTAGCTGGCATGACTAGAGAAAGGGTTAGTTACTATATACTTACTGGTAATGTTTGCAACATACCTAAGACTAAACAACAGCTGTAGTGCTGAGTTAACGGCTGTGACTACCCCCGTAGCATAATTATTAGATTAAAATCATCCATTTGTTTCCTGTATCGATACTTACCCACTTAATGAAAAAAATATATTATGTATATACAATATACATAGTTTATTGCAGGATCTATAAAATATAATTAACACCTACCTAATAGCTAGCTACCAAATATTAAAAAAAAAACAATAACATTTAAAAATAGTTGATACATAGGACTAGTTTATAATAGTAATATGATGTGTGTGGCAGAGCGCGGGGTACAGCGTGGCGCGGTCGCAGTCGGCGGCGGGCGTGGCGCGGCCGGCGCGCGCGCGCAGCAAGTCGCCGCGCCGCTCGCTGTCGCCGCCGGCCGACCGCGACGCCTGGCGCTACACAGGTGCCGCACCCGGCGCCGATTCGACTCTACCAACCAATCCCTATACGAAACGCCAATGAGCGATGAGATCACATCGGCGTTTTGACCAATTCCAGATTGGTCCGTGGACGTCGAAGTTGATAGCGGGCTCCGACCCCGCACGGAACACTGTTGAAACGTGCACATTTTCGTCGCGTTTGCTCATCACCACTTCACTCTACCACTTACTGTTTGACTTCCTCGTTCTGTTTCACATATATTTCACGCATTTTCCACTAACCTCATCCTTATCTACCAGATAAGAGCACGCTATTCTTTTTAGGTGTTCACTTTGCCATTTATGTAGAGTTTTATTATACATATTGACAAATTGTCCACGAATACTATATGTCGACATTTCCATTACTTTTTCATTCCATATTATACTCGTTATGCATGTGACCTTGTTCAAGATGATTTACCTTTTGGCTCATCTTATACAGCAGCTGTTGAAGCATCGTTTCTACTTGATATCTTTTTCATGTTTGTCACTGTGGTATCTTATGTCGATAGTTTACCACATTACACTTCTTAAGATAAAAAGGAGAATGGAAATATTGCAGCAACTGAAGAACGTGGTAATGACACCGCGCGCCTCCCGACACACGCGTACACGCCACGATTCCAGTCTCGATCCGCCACCGCGACGCCGACCACTAGCCCTAAGAAACGTCAGCTGCCACAAATTCCGCATCAGGTACTAAACAAATACGCTCACCGAACTAATACTATAGGCAAAAGTTTAAGCTGCAGTGTAAATATAATATTTTCTAATGTTAAAACAGAATGCCCAAAGAGCGGTGCGAGCTCAGGTGTCGGCGGACCTTGAAGAACGTAAGTGGATCGCCCCGCACCACATTGGCGCCACTCTCACGTACCGCAGCACCCCGCAAGGTCAATACACGCATAGCCTTACCTGTGAATACACATCACTCTCAAATAAACATTGCCCAGCTTTTAGAATACTTAGTAAATCCCAAGCCCCAACTACACGGAAAAAACCCTCGTATCCACACGCCTCTAAATAAGTATTGGGTGGAATAAGGCAACAATGACCTTCATGAAAAGTAAAAACGTTTTGTACCACAGTTGGCTTCTAATTTAGAGTAAGAAAAAGATCAAAATCAACATGGATGCTCATGTCACACACAAGAGTTCTGATACGTTGTGTGGCCTTTTTATATATTTATTTTTATAGTAAATCTTAGTGTAAACAAAGATATACTATTAAAATTAATATAATAAAATATTGTGAACGGTATGAACGCAAAAATAATTATTTCCAAAAAAAAATCATTTGCCATAAGGGAAAGAAAAAACTAGTGGTGAGTAGAAGATGCCTACTTATGTTTGTTTCTGTTCCATCCAATACACAGTTTTATTCAGAAAATAGTTTATAATAAAAATTCGGGATCTTTAAGCAACGAGAATGTGACGGTGATTGGCGGTGCAGGTTGGGAGCGTCACTATGCTGGTTTGTCAGACTCTGAACTAGCAGCGCGCAGTGGCGGTGCGTGGGCTCCGCGTCGACGGCTCTCCCCTGACGCTGCCGCCGCCGATTCCGACCTGGAATCAGTCGCCTCCGTCACTTCCAGCGCCTTCAGCACACAATCGGAACGACCACGTCCAACTCGCATGCTCAGGTAGGCTATATCTAAAACTATATACACAACAATTGATGAAATCAATAAACGGTTGAAAATTACCTACCTCTTGCAACGCCATGTAACATTAAGTAAGGTACATAACAAATATTAAAATACCTAAGGCATGATAGCTTTCTAAGGTACTTATCAGAATATTTACTATGTGTTCATTGATTATTCACGTAATTTTACAGCCACAGACGAATTCTCCCTCCCAATAGCACGTCTTCCTCGTGCGATAGCGCTACTCCCGTCCCTGATACATTTCATCATTTTGATAGAATATCCCCACGTATGTTGCCTCACGTGTGCATGTCGGCTGGCGGGGAACGCGTGATCCGACGACGACTAAGATCTCGAAGAGATATCAATATGGTGTCAATGCCGATGTCGTACCGCGGTCGCCCCACCCGCCGATTACGGCGCATACTCGCCCGCAGCCGTTCTGCTGGCGCCTGTAGAGAATGCTCTTATCGTCACGCTTATGAACGAAGTAATAGTTGTCCTGAAAACCCCATGTATAACAATACGCATAAAATTGCAGAAAACAGAAAAGATTGTGTATTCCAAATGTCACACAAAAATCAAAATATCAATTACGACTATTTTAATTCTTTAGATTTTGAAGATACATTTCAAACAAAAAATACGTATCATGATCCACCAATAAGTCAAATAAAATCCCGGCAGCACAGTTTGAGAAATAGGATCCATACTTTACCAAACGGAATATCGTACAGTTTCAAACATCCACTAACAACAAATCCTCATAGTAACCAATTCCAAAAATTATATGAAACACAGCGAAGACTACCTAACGTAGAAAGTTTTCGTAAATCTATAGTACGGTCTCTTCCTAAAATTCCTTCTTTCAATGAGGTTATCAATACGGTAAAAAATCATAAAATCGATGATAATACTGAAATGAGCATTAATAAATGTGTAGACTTAGTTCAAGCCACGGATCCGAATCCACAATCTGATATATTTTACAATAGCAAAGATAACGAAATATTATCCGAACATGGTATTTACGACAATAAAAGTAACACGGACACCGAGGAACCTTGCGAAACAACAGTAGTTATTGATGATACGCAAGCTGAATATCAAAATGAGTTGGAAATAGAACATAACAATAGGAAAAAGTATTTATCATTGGATATAAAAAGTTCATACGAATCGGATGATGCTGCACATCCTACAGAAATACAAAAGAGTATAGAAAAAGATACACCGTCTCTTAAAAAATCAATTGAATCGCAAAATAGCCCACAGCTTATTCGCAAAGTTGATTCCCAAAGACGATATTCAGATTCATTACTCGTATTAAAAGGCTCTCCTGCCTTAACAACACAAGATGATATTAAAGATATATTTAAAAAAATGACTCATATGTCTAAAAAGGATACGTCTAATCAAGATGGTATCGAAAAGAAAAAACATGGCCATTCTGTTAGTATAAACGAAGTCCCAACCTTCCAAGAATATTACTCACCCGATTCTCAATCACCTCAACCTAGCATAGATTTATCATTACGAAAACCATTACCGTCCATTATAAAAAAAGCTCGGATTCGTTCACGATCTTTAGCGTCAAGTAATCAATTAGATCATGAATTTCGTATAATAGCTAATTCTTTGTCTGTTGCTCTTTCTCCCTCGACCCCTGGCTCGCGTCAACGTCGTGCGCTCACTCCCACCGCCTCATACCTGCCACTTGACGACACTCATCACTATAATCACGAGGCAACGACACCGCCTTCTCCGGAACAATCGACCACATACTATAATGCTCAATCGCCACCAATGTCGCCAACGAAATACAACCAACGTGATGGGTATTATAATAATCAACTTTCGCCGATATCATCAATGAAACAATGCGACAAATCGATGAGGCGACGGAAATCAAACCACAGCAACGATTACGGTGGTCGGGAAAATGGACGTAACAATCAGCAACAACCATTGGAAAGGCGCGAGTCTAGACGCGGGCAATTCACGCGCAGTCTCAGCAATGCCGACGTGCCACCTGATGAGAAAGCAGGTAAAATTATTTTTGTAAATGTAAGTGGGTTATAATTAGATTATTCTTCCTTTACAATTTGTAGATACTACAAAATATAATGTGCTATGTGTTATTACATTTTTAAAGATGGAAGTCTAAGTGACACGGCTCTAGGCGGAACCAGCGAGTTGGAGCCCGCCAGCGACGACGTGCTTCTCAAGGCCGAACCGCGTGATTACTTCGGTCCCGGGATGGGCAAGAAGAGTAATTCTACTTCGCAGCTTTCAGCCACAGGTGAACTCTACACTACCGACATTAATATTACCTACACTTGATTATTTTTTATCCCCACATTTACGTACATGTTTTAAGCACTGCTGCAACACACCGTCAGTGACTGCGTTCGTGATATCTAGAATGAAGTCAATATGTTCATAACAATTCTAAGAATAAACTAAGTATATTGTAAATAAAATCATCGACAGGACGAAAGCGGAGGTTAGGTTTCGGTAAACGTGGCAAAAATTCCTTTACGGTGCAACGCAGCGAAGAAGTGGTACCCGGCGAAATGCGAGGAGGCGCTGGAGTTTCGCGGGCGTCGTCCGCCTCAAGCGAAAACGACGATGACAGGTTCGCGGTGCACTCTGTACAAATACAAACAGGCGACATTGAAACAATAGTGCACTCGGCGGCCGGGCGGTAGATCACGCGGTCTCATAACCATAATCGACACACCCCTCGTATCCAAAATGAAATAGAGGCGAGAGGATTTGCATGAAAAACTCATACGGAAGAGTAAAGCATGCCGGTCAAATAAGGCATATTAATTTGTATGTGGAATGTTGCTTTGTATAGTTAGCTATGTAGTCAGCTTTACTTGTCGATATTGGTAATTGAACAAGTAATTAAATGACAACAGCAGTTTCTTTAGATAGGTAGGATAGGCGTTCTAACAACACGTTCATACATAATTATTGTAAATGAAAGCAGAACGCAATCCACAATAGACTCTCATGTGAAACTTAATTTTTACATACAACGTTTAAATTAATTGAATCACTATTTTTTATAAATGAGCAGTGCATTGATGTTGCAAATAAATTCAATCCACATTCCAATTTCTAAAATTAGGATTCTACGTCAGTTTTTTCCATTCGTTTTTAATTTTGGACCATCTTATATCATTTTTAAGTTGTCATCAAACAAAACTAAAAAAGGTTTCTCGAGCTGTATTTCGTATTATTTGATAGCAAAAACTTATAATATATGTGAAACTATACACAGACTATAGGATGTGAACACAAGGTCCGTGTATCAGACATCAGTGTACATGAACGGAACTGAAGTAATTGCGTAAGGTGTATATAGTTGTATGACATAGGGTATATCTGTTTGGTGTATACTGAATGTACATTGCGGTGATGTGTGGCGTGTGGCGGCGACAGCGCGCGCGAGTCGCGTGGAAGGCGGCAGCGGCGCGAGACGCAAGCGGTCGGGGCCCGCCACCACGAGCTTCCAACGCTCGCACGAGGTGTGCGCCGCCAGCCTCGTCTCCATATCTAGCTCGGAGGGATCTTCGTAAGTCGCTCGCTCGTCCGCTCCGTTCGTCGACAACCTCGACTCGAATCCTCTATGTGCGCATCGATGTTGCTCTTGTCTTTTTATCTTCTCCTCTCTGTTTGCCTTTCGTCTTTAAACGCATGACGGTCTGTATTGATGTATCTCACTCATTCTCTTTTCTGTTGAGCACGCAACGGTAACAGCATAGGCAAAGCACCCTCTCGACTGCCATGCATTACAAAAGCTACATTTATCTCCGGGTACATTCCAACGATATCTACTTTGTTAAAGTTTTCAATAACCTATGGGCTACATGAAGTTCACAGGTCGATGTCGTATTCAGGGAACGCTTTAGCAAAGACATATTAATCAGTATGATTGGACGATAAATGTTGCCTGGAAGATTGCGATGTTTTGCACATTTTTGTTATTTGGATTATTTGGTCAATATACATTTGTCTAATCGATGTTACACATTACGGACACATCGTACACAATTGCCATATTGCATGTTTCACACCCACAGACATAGATTCACAAAATTATACGTTCCATAAAAAAAATACAGAGAATATAATAATTATCTGCTTATCGCAGTAATATTATACATTACAAAATATTTGACAGTATGCAGTCCAATGTTTAAAAAAACCTTAACACATGAAGTTAGGCATTTTTACAGATCAAAGTGAAGCCAATGTCTTATACTGGTGTTCTAGATATGGGGATCGAGACGATTTTTCATAATTTGTAAGCTGTTACATTTTTTATGATATAAATATGTCGCCTAATAACTTAAAAACCATACTTGCCTTTACAGTATTTTAATTTGTTACTTAATCGCCGGGTCAATATTTGTACTGCACAAAGTATGTAATGTAATAATATTGATCTCCAGGAATAAAACCTAGAGCTTTCTTTAGCAACTAATTAATCATAATATTTTGAACTAGTGAAACACAACAGAATTTAAAATTTCCCTATGAACATACAATTGGATGAAAATGTAATAATAAAAATTAATGACCATAATTTATTTTCTAAATGTAACAAGTTATGTTCTAGTTTACCCATATTAAGTAAATAACTTAATGTTTTTTAACAACACATTCATCATAACATTATTTAACTCTGATATTATATTATGTAACCAGCCACCTAACTAATGGGTAAAACTGAGCACCCTAACTCTACCACCAATAATAATTATTACTACAAAAGTTATATATTAAATGGGCATAGTGAGTGATGTACTTCTTATACCAAATATAAACTAACAATTTTCAAAATAACGAAACTGTCGACTATATACAATTAGCACCACACTGTGTAATACAAAACTTCTAAATTAGACGCAGAATATCATTCTGTAGTGTTTCTCTAGCACCTTTTACAGTCAAAAGAATTTATATGATTCTACTATAGTACATAGCAACTGAATCCACGTATGTTTATTACCTTACTATCCAACTTACTACTTTATACATCCGAAGACTACCGCCCTTTTTCACTATTGTATCAATGTTGTTATAACATAGTTGTATTTATGGCCATCTATTGTAGTTGCGAATATTAAGAAATTGTGAATTATGTTATGCTGTTAACTATAGATCCATTTATTTGATAATCACCCTTGATCACTTTTAAATTTCTCCCTTACTTTTTAATTTAAAGAAAATAGAATACCTTAGATAATAAGTATATAATTCTGTATTTTATATACTATCATTAATCAGTATCATAAATACCCATAGAATTCTCTTAGAGACAAATAATATTATTATTTAAGTAAGAAACCTGTTACATGCTTAATATAATATAGGTTATTAAATGCCGTGCACATTATTTATAAATTATTCTCATTCATCTTTTTTCAAATTAAAATTTAAAGGAAATCAACATAACTCAAATATACTTTTCCTTTAATCAACTAGAAACAAACCAGCGTCTGGACTTAATATTCTCGTATTTAATAAGAAAATTTATAAACTTACAATTATTTTTTTTAAATTTCCCCATGAATATTAAGAAAATGTTAATAATTTTAATATCAGATGGTCGCCTGGAATGCGCGGCTCGGGTTCTTCCGACGGCGGCGGACTCTCGGACTTTATCGACGGCTTAGGTCCGGGACAACTTGTGGGCAGACAGTTACTCGGCGCCCCTACCTTGGGAGACGTACAGCTCTCTATGTGCTATCAAAAAGGATTCTTAGAGGTTACAACTTTATATTTATACTAATTGAAATATTACACAAAACTAATTTATCTGCCTTCAAATATTCTATTCTATTTTCGAACCAAAATATTCCGTTTTCAATTAAATAATTTTTAATTTGTAACATTGTAACTTAGCCCAGGCAGCATATTATTATCATCTACTATACTAACAAACACAGATTATTTATAAGCATTCGGAAATAATATATGGAACAATAGAAACATCTGACAGACGCCTAACGGCCGATTTACGCCCGAAATTAATAACCAATCCTAATCCAATGTATGCCATCTAAGATTGATAATTCATTCGTTTTTATGGATAAAGCATGCCAATAACCAATCCATAGATTGAGTAAGCTATCTCTAACAATAATCAATCTTTGAGAGGACGGATTACAGATCATAGATTACCCTCTGTTTGAAAATGACAGTTTACGCTTGCCAATACTCTATCTACCCGTTTTGACATTTGATTTGATTGTTGTAAACAATCGCATTTTCCAATCGGACCAATTCCTCAGTTTACTCCATATGTTTTGAATATCGATTACACTGATTTTAAGGGAAACGAAAAGGCAATGGAAATATCCATATTCTCTAGTGACAGTGACGACAGTGATTTGGAGGGACTAGCGATACTGATAGCGAAACTGAAGTCGCGGTTCATCACGGGTAATGAAAAGAGTTAACTACATGCAGACCCTGGATGAGTTTGATTTCACGTTTGGATTAGGCTTTCGAAATCTGCTTGCCAATCAGTGTTAGTTAAACTGATCTCGTATATTCGTGTTACTTCTATGTACAAGGTAAATAATTTTTGACATTATTTACAAAAAATACCGTACCTACCGAACTATTAGATAGGTACAAACAAGGGACAATTGTTTCGTTTTTTCAGGAACTATGGTGTTTCTCCATTCCATCAACTTTTGCTGAGGAATAGGAAATATTTATATTATCTTTTTCAGGACATTTGGTACATGGAAACGTCGCTTCCCTGTGATTGCATTGACATTGCGTTTATCTTTACCTTAAGTTCAAACAATAATAATTGTAACTGCAGTTTTGCACAATATTTGTCGGAATCACAGGCTAGAGGAAATTCCAACTGAAGTGGAATTATCAACTGCTGATATTATTAATTATGAGAACAATATAGAGAATCAAGATGTTGGAGAAAGAACAGCATTAACAAATAACTTCTTTACTTAGTAAAATAAAATACCTTTACAATCACTGCTATTTATTTTATTGCTTATCTACATGTGTAATTCAAAATAATAATTACAAATTAACATAGTTTTATTAGTTGAAAGTTAAAACATAGAAACAGACAAAATTTCCATACATTATCTATACTATTATATAAAGCTGAAGAGTATGTTCGTTTGAACGCGCTGGTCTCAGGAACTTCCGGTTCGAATTGAAAATTCTTGTAGTATTGGATAGCCCATTTATTGAGGATGGCTATTATAGGGTATATGTATATCATCACACTATGACCAATGGGACCAAAACGGCTAAAATTGATTACTTTTGAGAGCTTCCGTTACGTGCGCTGCATAAACGGTTAAAGTTATGCAACAATTATGTATAACGGAATTGTAATTTGTTACATAACACTGGATAATGTGTACAGAGTCCAATTATTATTATATGGCACCGAGTTTACTGCGTACTTCATACTAAAACTAAATCCTTTAAAGATTTATTAATATATTATGAACAATGTTATTAAACTTCAGTGTCAAAATATGTTAGCAACCACATTACTCACGTTCCATTTTGAAAGTAATTAAAAAGTTTGTATCTTAAATATGACATGTACTAATTGTTAATTGTTTCTATTGAGGGCTAAAATACATAAAATATTTTTTATTGCTCCAATTCTTATTTTTCGCAATTAGGCAAATATTGAAACGAATAGTTTGTATGGAAAATACAAGAAGTATTTTTTTACGAATGGACTATTCTGCATAAAATGCCATGGTCAGGAGGGAACGCATCTTGAAAGGATTGCCAGCGATCTATCGTTGAAGGCAAGCACGGATAGGCGAGTTAAGATATTGGCATGCCGATAGGAGACCAATCGAAAGATAGTCGGCAATCTAAGATAGGTTTCAGTCTTGGATAGTAGATACATTATTAATTTCGGGCGTTAATAATGAACGTCTATCCCGAACTTTGAACGAACATTTAGAAAAAACCAGTCTAAAGGCTTCCGTTAGTTACTCAAAAATACTTAGATTGGTCCATTTTCAATATGCATCTGAAGTTAGCATTTTGAATTGTTTTGGAATAGGTTGTAAAACATTTTGTTATAATTTATAGGTGGAGGTGATACGTGCACGCGGGTTGCAGGCTAGACAAGGCAGTCGGACATTACCGGCGCCTTATGTTAAGGTGTACCTCGTCAGCGGCAAGCGTTGTATAGCTAAAGCCAAGACGAGTACGGCGCGCCGCACTCTCGACCCGCTCTACCAACAGACACTTACTTTTAGAGAAAACTTCAAAGGATGTGTCCTACAAGTAAGTAAAAACTTAAACGAAAATAAAAGTGTGTTCCCCGAAAAACGTACGAAATTATTAAATTAAGGGCAATCAACCACAATGTCTACATCAAAAGCTGACTGAAGTTATAAGTCGTAACAAGCAATTTTCGATTTTTCTCAGGTCACAGTGTGGGGTGACTATGGTCGCATTGAAGGGAAAAAGGTATTCATGGGCGTGGCACAGATCATGCTCGATGACCTAAACCTATCCAACATTGTTATTGGATGGTACAAACTCTTCGGGACGACGTCTTTGGTACGTTAATTAATCATATTTGTTGAGTATCCTAACTGTCAGGGACGCACAACATATCTTAAAACCTAAATCTGACCACAAAGTTTACATGCTAGGTTAAAAGTATCGCTATTAAAAATGACTGGATCAGACAACTTCAAATTCTGTTTATACTTATAATTTTAAAAATCAAAAATAATATATTGACTATAATTTGTTGTTTATCTACAATAGAGTACCTAATCGTGAACTTTTTTTTTCAGTAACTACTCCTGCGGCAGTGTCGGCGCTATATGATGAAAATATATCACCTTAAAAACTTGTCCAAATAACATTTATTGATACTGCTTTAATATCATGATAAAACGCAAAATATCTTAAATATAGTAAATTTTCTATAAAACGAAAAGAATAATGATTTGTATTTTTCTTTTTGAATGCCTACCGGAGTTTTGATTAGATAGCATTTTATAGCAATGAAACAAATTAATAGTGTACTCAATAAAATATAATTAAGGATTAAAACCAAATGGAAATCCTCTATGCTTTCTTCTTCAACACCTACAGACGACCCTGACATTATTTTGATTGTTTTATCTTTTAACCTTTTTTATTTCTCATCAATAACAACTATAGAATCTTAATATAACAATATATGTTTTTCATTACTACAGAGTATAGTCTCACAAAAAAATTAATTGGATCATTAATAGTTTATTTTATGCGTGTAGATATGTTTAACAATATCATTATTCATTCCATCTACATCATTCCATTATAATCAGTCATTTGTTACCGTCAAATACATTCGTGACGGAATCAGGCACATACATATTACAATAGTTTTTAAACCACTCGCGTGCAACATTTATTCTTAATGAGGCAAAATATACGAAACAGAATCATTCACAATTCAATAAAAAAGTGTAATGATTAATTATAAAGAGCTGGTGTGTGCTTAGGTTTATATACGAATTTTATGCGCGTAGTCATTTGTAGATCTGTTCGTAATTACTGAATGCTATGCATACACGGAAATATTAACATTTAGTGAAGAATTTGTTTGGGTTGCTTTGAGGGCGACGCGCCGGGTAACCTCCCTTCTCCCGCCCTCTTGACGCCGGTCGACTTGATGTCTGCAAGAGAGTCATCTCATTCGCAAAAAAAACTAATTTTACAACAAAACACAGGTTACTTCCAAAAAATAAAAAAGGATTGAGTGATGAATTTAAAAATCAATGTAATTGGTATTTCATCAGGTCGCACTATATTCTGCTCGTTTTATTTTATTAATTATTTAAAGCAATTAATACTGGACCTTTTAGAAATGATCCCTCTAATAATAAGGTGAAAACCCATACATTACAGGTGTACAATAACATTTCAGGATAAAAAATATAAAATTAGAAGTAACTTGGGCAAATTTAAGGAATGCGTTAATTGCATCAATAGTAAAGTATCCAAATAATTGACCCAGAGTTGATTATAATTGGCTATAAATGCCAGTATATGGAATCTGGCGAGACAGTTCTGACTAATTGTATAAGGCAATGCGTGTCTAACCTTGCAGCCACCTGACTTGTGTGGCGGGCCCGTAGCCCTTCTCGTTGCGCGCGGCGATGCGGAAGATGATGGCGGGCTTGGTGGAGGAGTCCACGTGCGCCGCGCCCAGCGACGACTGCGGCACCACGCACGTGTTCGCCTTGCCGCAGTACACGCGAACAAATGCCAACTGAGATTTTGATGCTTCCTACAAATTAATATAGAGAATGTTTACATAAATGTGGGCACACATCAAATATGTTCCACTATTGCCGCGGATATACTTTTTAAATAATTTTACTAATATTATAAATGCGAAGTTTGTAAATAAAACTATGGGATGTTTGAAAGAAGTAGACGCTAAAACAGCTGAACACATTTCTTATGAAAGAGAAAAAAGAATTGAACCATCTTATTT
Source organism: Manduca sexta (assembly GCF_014839805.1). Classification (NCBI taxonomy): domain Eukaryota; kingdom Metazoa; phylum Arthropoda; class Insecta; order Lepidoptera; family Sphingidae; genus Manduca; species Manduca sexta. The sequence continues at coordinate 7,133,701 of NC_051142.1, read as the reverse complement.
AAAACTTAGAAAAAATCTGAAGAAACATGTATGATACGAGTTATGAGTGTATTAAAGGCTTATTTACCTTTGGTTGCGTATTAGATCGCACTGCGAGATAGACTGAGTACTCGAAGATGCCTTCGGCAGCCACTTGTGGCGGCTCCCATGACAAGTGGGCACCTTCCACTGATTTAGATATTTTAATAGCCGATGGCGCACCAGGAAATCCTGGGAGGCATGTTTTAAAAGCAGACTCCTTTAAATGAGAAAGAATCGTAATTAGTGACAACACACACTCAAGTAATATTATTTAGGGATGAAAGTTAAAAAAAAATATATTTCTTTATTCTTTTACTTACATTATGTTATGCAACAAACATCAATACTATAGATCAGTCAAGACTACCTCAATTATTAATAGTAATGATATGAAAATTATTTTATAAAAGTGTTGTAAATAGTTTAAAACAGTAGAAGTATATTTTAGCTATCATGCTAAGGCGTATTAGCCGTAACAAGCACCCAGACAGTAATTTTAACCACACTTTACGAGAAAAGAAGTGAAAAGCACAGTGAACCTGTAATGGTTTCATTTTCAACGAAGTACAGATCTTTTAAAGAAAAGCTTCTCAATTTGGCGTCTATAAATTATAATTTTATCTCTATCATACATTTTCAAGATACCACATACTTCGCTAAACTCGCCCTTGCCACAGGAATTGATGGCAGCTATTCGGAATTTGTACGCGGTTCCGTGTTCCAACGGAGTCGTCGGCAGTCCAGACAGGTCGGGCAGGTTGTCCAATGATAGATTAGACAAATCCACATTCGGATCTGATAAATAATTTTGAACCTGAAATAAGTATATTAAAATGTACATTAAAGTTTTTGCAATGTAAAAATATTACTGTTAGTCAACAAATGAGTAAACTATGTGTACCGTATAGGTAGTGCCCTTCACAATGCCGACGGTGTACCAAGCATCCTCGTCGTGCGGCTTAGGCTCTTCCGGCTCAGTCTAGAAAAAATTACCCAACTTTTTATCACAATATAGAATATTTATATTCATATTATCCACACATAAATGGCTTTAACAGGAGATGCATTGGCGGGTGTGAGTACGGGATAGTCTCGTGATGCAACTGTTTGTGGGCAGTTCGCGCTCATTCTGTTTAGTGCGCTTTTTGTATTAATCAGTCGCTTGGTCACTGCTGGATAGAAGTGTATCACACACAATGCCATTTTAACTAGGACACTAACGAGTGGAGTACCTAATATCAAAATGTCAAGATATAGGGCTACACTATACACTTTGTTATGGTTTTATCGTCGATAGCGAAATATTTATAAATATAATGTGTTTCACTTTAGAGAAAACAGAATTTTAGAGTTTCTGGATATTTAGAAACTTTGTCGAACATAAACAATTTAAGCGATATTAGATGCTGACCTTCTCGTGGTGGTGTAGCGCGGCGCTGGCGAGTGTGGCGAGTGCGTGCGCGGCGTCGGCGGGCGGCAGCGGCGGCGCGCCGTTGGACCCGCCGCCGCCCGCCACCGAGCTGCTCACTGCGCTCTCGCCCTCGCTGGTGGCGCCGCCCGCGCCCGCGCCCGCCTCCGCCCCCGCGCCCGCATCCGCGCCCGCTTCCGCCGCCTCCGCCGCCACCGAAGAAGACACGCCACCCGCGCCGCCTTCCTCGCCCGCCCACGGACCCGCTGCACTATCTGAATAGATACTTCCACCGTAGAGGCATGCAGTACACATCTTGGATTACGGCGTCGGCTCGGCCAGATAGCACCACTATCTCACGAAAATAGACACGAAATTATATATTCCAGCGACATTTGATATAGGGATGAGATTTTCCGAGTGAACTGATGTTTAAAAACAGCAACAGTCACTTAATCACACTTCACAACCGCAAAAAACATTTGAATGCGTATCGCTCGAGCAGCAGCAAAGCAACACGAGTGTGAGTGCGAGGAATTTGAAAGTTGTTGCCTGGTAAGTAAAATTCGTGAGATCTGAGCTCGCACGCGGCTGCTGCAAGAAACTTTTCGTGTCGTCCACGGCGTCTGTGACAGGAAAAATATTTTTTGGGATAAGTTTAAAAGTTATATACCTTGCAACAAATTAGGCGAAAGTAATGCGGAACCGTTGGTTCGATCTGATCCAATTGTGAGCAGCGGCATAGACTCGCTGACAGTAGGCATCGTGTCCGCGCCGCCCTCCAGCTCAGATGTATCAGCGTCACTGAACCTGGTCGATAGGAATTTCAAATATCTATTGAAATTTAATATATTGTTCATGTGTCGCTAATAAATCAAATGATACTAACTCGTTGGCAGTGTGTTGCTGTGGCGTGAGAGAGAACGAGTGCAACACCGCGGGCCCGTTGGCAGTGGACGATATCAGCGGCGTCTCCGACTGGCCGCTGCTCGATATATCCGCGCCGCCTTCTGCTGTACTTGAACTATAAATGTATCGGAAAATTTAAACATACCTAATTGTTTATTACGAACCACATAATTAGTAAACAGTGAACTAAATCAATATAAGTAAGTTAGATTAATTTAGATTCTTCAATAATAAACTGGAAAATAAATATTATGTATATAAAATTAGTGATCCAATGACAAAAAATTAAAATATATTTATGACAAATGACCTAACTCCCATAATGTACCTGATACCCGTGCTGAGCACCTCTTGCGCGGCACTGCTAATGTCGTTCACGTCATCGCTACTGGCGACACCCTCGCCGCCGCCCATGTCCTCGTCCATTGTGCTTGACTCATCTAGAGATAAATCTTTATTTACACTATCGTAGCCACTTTTGAAGCTTTTACTTTTACTGTATTAGCAAGTACTGATTTAGATTTCATTTGAAAATGAGTATTGTGAAATTTAATAAAGTTTAACAGTTATAGGAAAAATTATATGACTGTATAGTTGCAATTTAAGCACTAAACATAATACAATGTAACTATTTAAAAAAATAACAGGTCAATTGATATTGAGTCTTTTATATTGAAGTTTAAGTTTACTCGGTGATAAATTAAGTAATAGTTAAATACTTTAGCTGAGCAAGGTTCAATGGACAGAGTATTTAAAAAAAAATTGTTAAGAGAAATGGATCGATGGAGCTATGAAGAAGTTTATATAAATATTTTACAATTAGACATACACTTTTAAGAATTTTTGAAACTCACCATCTTGCACCATTGGCGCTTCGCCACCTTCACCAACACCACTATCAGTGGGCATGGCAGAACTGATTGACTGATCAGGAGATTCCTCTGCAGCAGCACCCATGCCCTCAGCCTCGTCAAGGACTTGGTCTTTCATCATTGGATCCAGTTGGCTCTCAGTATCCTGAAAAACATCATGGTATTATTTTTTTACCGATAGATACCATTTAAATTTTTTATATTACTTTCTTTATAATCTATAGACACATTAAGTCTGATAGCAAAGGGTCTGTATAGGTTTATTTAGGTTGATAACTCATGCTACATGCACTATTACTTTGTAAGGCATCCTTGCATAGTCTAAATACACCAAATAACAAATAACTTACGGGAGTAGACAAGCAGTTATCACCAATGTAAGCAGACTCGTCAGCTGCAGTACCTGCAGTAGTATCATCTATATCCATTTCTTCCTCAGCATCTGCATTGGCTGAATTCAAATCATTTATTTATTTGAGGTTGAATGACAGTGTTCACAAAAGTAGAAACTTGAATGAAATATATTAGAAACAAATACAACTACACAGCATGCCTAATTGCTCTAATTGTCTACCTAGAGGAAGATTAAATAATAAAAAATATATTTGATACTTTGAAACATAAGTATTTTACAGACTTTATTGCAGTTTTTTATATTATAATTTTCTCACATCTAACAGCAAAGACTTAACAGCTTTTGTGGTCATGGGGCAGACTGATAAAATCCCTAAAATAGTTTAATTTCAATGTCTAACATTTGCATACACATAAGAAATCATTATATTTTCTACTGTTTATATCACACAAATATTTTTAATATATTTTATTAATTACTCACAGTATTCAGAGTAGTACCTTTAGAGCGCAATATAAAGACTGGTAATAACTGTATAGAGTTGATATAGAGCACAATGAAAAAAAGATCTATGCAAGGTTTTCATTAAACATTAGCATAATATCTAATATCAACTATAAAATGTGTAAATAAAAATATGTATGCAGAATACTAAAAACACAGTATTTGTATAAGACACAAGTAACTCTTGTTAGATAAGTTGCTTAAAAATTCTAATAACCTTATATTAAAAGCAACAAGTTAAAAATGTATTGTATGCTACAGTTACCCATATTAGGTAAAGGTACACAAAATCAATATTTTAGACAAATTATGAACATTTTCATTATTTTGAAGTTACTTATGTCCTTTGGATAACATAGGGTAATGAATAGGTTTTACCTTGCTCTACTGCCGGTTGCTCTTCCTCGACATGCGGTGCAGATGGTTCTATACCCAGTGCATCACTACTGCTGGTTGGGCCTCCATTAGCAGCTGAAGAAAACCGAGTAATTCATTACTAGCAAGGGTTTTACATTAACATTCAAAGCAACGACACTTTACACATTATTTTACACGATTTTTTAACAAATACTGCACCGACATACTTATATGTAAGGCGAAATAACGGTAAAGGCGTATATTGGCGCGACACCAGTTCTTTCGTATAACGATGATGCTATATTCTAATAAACAAATACGTACGCGACTCTTCGACAGCAGCGGCTTCGTCTTGACTGGTTACATTGTTTTCAGATATTTCTCCTACTGTATCCGTAGCCTGATCTTCAGTTACAGGAGACACTTCCGCGCCATCGTGTTCATCACTGTGAAGAGAGGAATTTGACTCCATCGTCCAATAATATTTATTACCACTTGATTAATAACGAATAAACATTGAATTCTAACAAGAAATTATGTATCAACAAAAGGCATTTTCAGAAAAATCAGAAAATAATTATCTCTTTTGACAGATTACGACAGCCATATCTAAAAACACCGTGACATATTGGCGTCTCATTTATTTTCTGAATATAGAAAATTAAAGCGAGCAAAGGAAACATAGAATATACATCTACAGAGAAAAATTAACCTACTTTTTGATATTTCTTTATTTTATGGGAATAATCTAAAACTGAAAAAGGCATGGAAAATGGTCACAAATGAGCAAAAAGAAAACATCTGAAAATCTAACATAGTTTTTATCATTGGGTTGTTATAAGTCTGAACAAAGGTGACCAATACTTCAAAGGGGGGTATCATTTAAATTATAATTCTCTTTGGGGGTTCCCAAAAGAGAGTTAGCAACACTGGCTAACGTTGACATTTGACATATAAGTTTAACACGGAAATTTGTAAAATTGAAAATAGAATTGGTTATTTAAACTACCCATTATATCTGTTGCGAAAATCTTAATCCTTATATTTAATATCACGAAAATTTACTAAAAAATAAATATTACAACCGTCAATAATGGCCAACAATGAGAAACCAGGGGATGGATTGAGATCAGTGCGCTCAACAACAGCCTTCAGACTAATAAATTTTGAATTATACGCTAAGCCTGTAAGTTAAAATAATAAATAATAAATGATTTTGTGCTATTTAGAAAATATAATTGACAATGTTGTATAGTTTTACCTGCATACTAAAATTATGAAACTGGCAAATTTTGTATTCAATATCTTACGTGAGGTAATCAAAATAAACCATCAATATGCTAGTTATGATAATGGAAAATGTGGTGTACACCATACATGGTTACTTTTACAATCTATCATCAGTGGAGACATCCTGTTAATCCCAGTATAATTACCAGACCTGTTAATATATGTAGTACGTACCATGTGGCAGTGATAATAAATAAATAAGTTAATTTGTTGTGTACCAGTATATCTGAAATTTAAATTGCAAGATAAGCTTACATAATATATAAAACATACATGGTACATAATATATTTGACACTGAAAATCATTAGTTTTTCTCTTGCTAAGAATAATATCAGTAGTTATAATAATTATAAGCTGGATCTACAAATTATACAATTTTGTTGTTTATTGTCATAAATGAGTGTTGCATGTATTTTTGTTTCAGAACATAGTCATTATGAGCATTGGTCTTGCATGCTTTGGTCTGACACTTGGGTACATTGCTTATATGAGAAAAAAATATGAAGGAATGGGTTATTACGCAGCTGTTGATGAAAATGGTAAAGAAATATTTGAAAAAAAGAAGTCAAAGTGGGATTGATGTTGAGTAATTTATTATTTCTTAGGCCAGTTATTTATGTGTAAATAGAAAAAAGTTTACATTATAGTATGGAAAAAGATATTGTATTTTTCTACAATTATGTTAATTTTATTGAACTATTTTATATAAAGATTCATTGTTCATCATACGAATTTAGGCTAAACAAAACCGTCACAAATTTATCAGTCTGTGGAATGAGACAAAATAACTGTATGGCCCGTAGCTGTTCCCTTTTAGAAAAACTCATAGTATGGTATTAGTGAGCTTCTGCAAGCCTGTGACATAGACCAATAAGGTATTTGATTTATTTGCGTTTATAATTTTTATGAAATATGTATGTCAAATAAAATCTAAAACAGAAATCATGAAAATCTGTTGAAAAATTCACAAGTTATAACCCATTAAAATTACCTATGGTATTAGAAAAAAATCCAGAGATTATTTCTCATAACAAAAGTGTATCCACTTGATAATTATTTTAGTACCTACTTATTTAAATAAACTGTATGCCATTGTAAGTATAGTCGACACAAAGATAAATACATGCTGGCCATAACAGTGGAGGTGGGGCATAAGTACAATATACAGTAAGTTGATCAGTAACAATCTTAATATAAGAGTGGGTCACTGGGTGGCATATCTTTTTAAAACCATGTTACCTGATTGAAAAAGCTGTTTAATGATTTTTCTCTTTGTGCAAATGTGTCAGGCATTCAATAGATCAGTCACTAGACCTCATAAGTCACTATATAATATTCAGAATATTAAAAGCATATGTCAACAGAATGTTTTTCATAGTAGAAAATAGAAATATTTGAGAATATCTTTTAAGAAAAGCATATTATATTAAAAAAAAATATTTTTCAAACACTTGTTTTAAATTTGAATTATAAGGTGAAATTTTCTTTAAATAATATCTCAAAATTCCGATTGAATAAATTTAATAAAAAGCGCGCACTTAGGGCGCCATCGCCGCGCCTCTAAGCCGTGTATACGCAACGTTGCCAACCAGCCACTGCGACGCCAACACACCGCTAATTTTGTTTGAATGATTTAGTTATTTCATTGTCGCAAGCCACGGCGGGAGTGCCGCGCTTCAGCGTTCAATATACATAGTTTCGTAAAGCGATGTCGGCGCGGCGGCGTTGCCGTATGTATATATGAGCCCTTACAATAATCGCGCTAAACACTTGGGCACGTGACTTGTCCTCTTTGTGACGTCACATCACACTTCATATTGTAATAAACTACTCTACAAAATAAACAAAACATTCACCCACACTAATGACAAAATTTGTGACACCAACTTCCATATGATACTTCCTCCCAAGAATCGAGGGTTATCAATTCCCTAAAATATTTACCACTAACGCTAAGTCAAAAAACCCATAAAATAATTTTCTTTTTGTTCTTACTTTTGAAGCCTAGATTTCGGTATGCAAAATACAATTTTAGTTGATGGTGCAAATATTATAACATTAATTTTTTTATGTAACTCCTTATTCTTGTAGCGAGATATTGTACTAGAAGTTATTTTAACGCTAGTTCAACAAAAAAAATATTGCAGAAATTAATATAAAAAATTAAAACGACCTCCATGCTCCTTACAATAGTTCGTCGCTGAATAAGCCAATCCAACTAATTATCCTCCTAAATTTAGGGGAAATCCTGTAAATTGGGAACTACAACGAGAACTTCAATGTATGTTTTTTTATTCATTTAGAGGATAGGCTGTATGTCTTTCGACCATACTGCCTAGTCTTGTGTAAGGCATTTTTCAACATTAGTCCATTGAAAAGTTACATTTGGGGTTGCGTTTTTTAAAGGACGCAATTTTATTTTTTTGAAGTGTAGGGGGGGTCAGTGTAAAGCTAAAACCAAGTTTGTGGGGTCGCCACCCTTGTCCCACGGCTGCCATCTTGAAAATAGGGGTTGAAATGGTTTTTACGATGTATCTCTTAAACTATTTATCTGACAAAAAAAAATTATAAAAATTTTTTGTTGCAAATTAAATTCTCCACAACTTTGGTCCAGTAACTTTTTGTCGTAGAACTATAAATAAAAAAGTTATAAGTGAAAATGTTAAGAAATTCAATGTTAAGCAATGTCCATTGCAACGTCATTAGAACGTGTGTTTATAAGATTCATAATACTTTTTTTTGTACTCTCATTACGTACAACACAAACCCGCGGTTGTCAGCTTGTACCCGAATTACTTGGATCCTGAATCGCTTTGGCACAGATGAAGCAATTGTTCAAAATCAAAATTTAATATGACGAAATTTTAAAGGCAGAAATATCCATGATTATTAATTATTTTTACGTTTTTCTTTCAACTGCGAGAACTAATCACTAACTAGACGTGCATTTAAATTCTTTACTTGCCAATACTTGTTTAGTTACCCAGATTAAAGGTGAAACAAAATGTATGAAAATGGACCTTGAGGTTTCGCCTTAATACAAAAACTTACAGATTTTTTAATATTACTAGAAAAGAATTGGGGCAAAGAGCATTACATATGAGGTACATATGAGATGATATTATGAAAAAGTGCTGGTAGCCCTGCAGCTTGAATAATTCTCTTATTGAAGAAGAGGATATTTTACCGACCACTGTTCCAGTATGTGCGATCTACGATCGAGGAATTGTAATTTCTAGTTTGAAACTAGAAACCTTGTAACTTGAATAATTTTAAGAATTTGTATTATAATATGGAAGGGCTCAATGAACTTGTGTCCAGAACCATAATAAATAAATAAAAAAAAAAAACTCTTTGACTGCTGATAAATCTAATGGAGAATTCTCTTTAGAAAAGCGCGGGAAACGTTCGAACTTGGCGGGTGTTTTATTTTGGCTTAAAGGAAAAAAAAATATTTGTATATAAAATTAGTCAGTTAAGTTGTATATTGTATATATATATTTACTTATTTCTTTTCATTTTTACTGTGTATAAATAGAAACACTACTATTGGTAAGTTTTTTTTTTTAATAAAATTTAATATATTATGAGCAGGATGAAGGAGCCCCCAGACCCTGGGGGTGTTGTTCCTGAACCTTCACAGTTCATAACTGTAGATACTGCCTCTAGTATGGATACTGATTGTTCAACATCCAATGTAAATAAAAGAAAACGGGCACGTCTGCATAGAATTTGTAAAATCTGTAACAAAAAAACGAAATAACCCAATGGCAATTGAATCTGGCAAACATGGTTGTTGTTGTGTGGACAGTGATGAGAAGAACTCTGGTGATCCATCTCCATATTCACAAGTGCAGTCAACCCCAGTTGTTCCTTCTTCGCTTCCAATCGTTTCTGACTCTTTAGGTGAGGTTAAAAGAAAGCAATATTCCAATTCAGATGCAGCACCCTTTGTAGTTCATATTGTAAAATCTTCTGAAGACACAAATAAAGATGTTAGTTTTCATCCAATATGCTTTGGTCGCTTTTACACAAATATCAAATAGACAATATTGTCCTAGGCAGTGTAAAGCGTATTGGACGCAATAAAATATCCATGGCATTTTCCAATTGTACATCGGCTAACACATTTTTAAGTCATACTGCATTAACCGAAAAGGGCTATGAGGCATATATCCCAACATTTCATATCACAAGAATGGGACTTGTAAGAGGTATCCCATGTGATATGTCCCTAAGTGAGGTAAAAGAAAATATAAGAGTTCCCTTAGGTTGTGGAGAAATTATTAAAGTTCGACGCCTTAATTATAAGAGTACTGTTGATGGGACTGTGACATGGAAACCCTCACAAACAGTGGTGTTAACTTTTGACGGCCAGGTTCTTCCCACGCGCATATTTATGTGTTATAATGCACTTAAAGTAGATTTATATATATACCCAACTATTCAATGTTTTAATTGTTGTCGATATGGACATACTAAAACTAGTTGTAGATCAAAGCCTAGGTGTTATAAATGTGGTCATGAGCATAATGGCTCATCTTGTAGCTGTGAGGTGGATGACAGTTATTGTTGTCTTTGTGGTGGCCAGCACTTTGCTATTAGCAAGTCTTGTCCTGAAGCAACTAGACAATCTAATATAAAAATATACATGGCGCAAAATTGTGTGTCATATTCTGAAGCGTCTAAAATTCATCCACCAGTAGTAAAATCATATGCTGACACTTTAAAATTGTCTGAACCACCTTCTCTTAATGCGGGAACTGAAGATTTTAAATATCCATTTACTCAATCACCACATAACAAATCTTATAAGAAAACTGTTTTCCAGAAGCCCCGTCCTCCTCTGAAGCCAGGAAAAGGGTATGACCGCGCAGCTCATCAAGCTCTAGTGAGTGACTACAACTCGCATTCTTATTCCAATGGATGTGCTCTCCTTCCAAAGCAGACGATCTCAACTCTTCTTCGTTAGAGTCTCAGCCTTTGATTGATTTAGTTATTTTTCTAATTGAATCATTGTCACAAACCACTTTACCGTCCTACGTTGCCCCATTATTTAAAAAGATAACACAATTAATCAGTAACAATGGCTCACTTGAACAACATCCTACAATGGAATTGCCGAAGTGCAATTCAAAATAAATCAGATTTAATTTATTTATTAAACAAATATAGCCCTAGTTTAGTAGTTTTAAGTGAGACATGGCTTAGACCGGGATTTTGTTTTCGAATTCCTGGTTATTCATGCATTCGAGAAGATAGATCAGATGGGTATGGTGGAGTTGCTATACTCATAAAAAACTCCCAACATTTTTCTCCCTTAAATTTACCTTCTCACCATAATGATTTTTCTATTGTTGCTGCTTCTGTTAATAATATTTGCTTCGTTTCGATTTACATTCCTCGCCCATGCCCTTCTATATTTCGAGAAGTAGATAATATTATTTCTATATTACCAAAACCTTTTTAATTTTGGGGGGATTTTTAATTCACATCATCAGTTTTGGGGCTGTTCAACTACAAAAATTGTGGAAGAGGCCTAATGGATATTATAGATTGTTATAACTTATGTGTTTTAAACTCAGGCGCTCCTACTCGTCGAACTAATCCTAACGAAGGTCTTAGCGCCATTGATTTATCAATTAGTACACCAAATTTAGCAACTTCACTTACTTGGGAAATCCTTTCTCATTCGTATGGTAGTGACCACTTTCCTATTGTTATTCGGTTTCCTCAAAATAATAAACCTAATATAACTCGATCGCCTCGCTTAAAATACATGCTGAAGGATGCAGACTGGGTGGTATATAAACGATTATTAGATGACAAAATTTCTCAGCTTCCGGATATTGAGTGTAATGACGAAGCCATATGTTCTGAGGCTCTTGCTAAAGCTATGATTGAAGTTGCGGATATAGTTTTTCCCATTAAAAAAAACAGGTCTTCCAAAATCCCCTCTCCTCCATGGTGGGACCGAGAGTGTTCAAAAGCTGCCAAAAATAGAAAAGAAAGTGAAAGGGCTTATTGTAAAAATATGACAACTGAAAATTTTGATAACTATGTCCTAGTTTCTAAACAGACAAAAATTTATTTCAAAAGAAGAAAATCGAAAGCTGGAAATTATTTTGTACATCTATTTCCCCTGATACCTGTCCATCAATTGTTTGGAGTAATATTAGAAAGTTTAGATCAGCTTTTAAGGAAAGATCATTTTCTACCCTTTCTTCTTCTTTAACGGAAATCTTTTTGGATAAACTGGCTCCCCCTTCTGTTCCAGAAAATTTTCCACTTTACAGTACCCCAAGAATACATGACAAACATAACTTAAACTCCATGTTTTCGCTATCAGAGCTTAAAGGAATCCTAAGCAGCGTAAAAGATTCGTCTCCAGGTGAAGACGGAATTCCCTATTCATTTTTTTGCAACCTTAATGATAATGTCCTTCTTTATTATTTAAATATAGTTAATTCTGTAATGATTACTGGTAACATACCTGACTCTTGGAGATCCCAAATTGTGTTACCTATTTTAAAGCCAGGGCATGATTCCTCCCAAAGCTCATCATATCGCCCTATAGCTCTATCAACAGTATTGTTGAAGCTTGCTGAACATCTTTTAAAAACCGATTGGAGTGGTATATCGAAAGCAACCGTTTGCTATCTGATAGCCAATACGGATTCCGTAAAGGGAAAAGTACTTTAGACAGTATCAGTATTTTTGTGTCTGATATCCGTTTGGCATTTTCTCAAAATGACTCATTAATTGCAGTATTTTTAGATATTAAGTCAGCATATGATAACGTGGTTCCATCGGTTCTAACGAAAAAAATGTGTGATCTTAAAATTCCTGACATGCTGTCTAACTTTATTTCTAATTTAATAACAATAAGATATATTTCTGTTGATTCTGATGATGCTACCAAATTTTTAAGAACAGTATCAAAAGGCCTACCCCAGGGATCTGTTTTAAGTCCCTTATTATACAATATTTATACATATGATCTGGAATCATCATTAAATGGATCAGTTAAAATTCTACAATATGCTGATGATCTTCTCCTTTATACATCTGGTAAATTCCATACTGACTTGTGCTCTACCATGTCATTGGCAATGACCTCCTTAGAGTCTTGGATGACTTCAAATGGACTGGAGCTTTCACCTTCTAAAAGCTCTACAGTGTTATTTAGTCGGAAAAATATAACATCTAACGTTGATATAAAATACAATAACTGTTCCATTCCTCTAAAAAGAAGTGAAATTTCTTGGTCTCATATTGGATTCCAAACTCACAGGTTCTTCGCATTGTGATTATGTAGTTATTAAATGTGAACGAAATCTTAATATCCTTAGATGTCTTTCGGGTGTATGGTGGGGTGCTCACCCATATTCATTAAAACTTATTTATAATGCACTGATTAGAAGCCAGTTGGATTATGGGACATTTATCTTAGAGCCGGGTAATTTATCAGCTTTCAAAAGACTTGACTCGATTCAAAATAAGGCTCTAAGAATAATTTCGGGTTCAATGAAATCGAGTCCAATAAATGCCCTTCAAGTCGAGTGTGTAGAGCCTCCTCTTAAGTTGAGACGACAGTTTTTAAGTGACAAATTTTTGTTTAGAGCTTTTCAATTTTCTGGTCATGCTCTCTTTCAAAAACTCCAAACTCTTTCTGAATATATTATAACTTCTCCTTTTTGGCGTAATAAGTCAACTCCTCCTTTGGTTGTTAGTTTTCGTAAATTCTCTAACCTTCAAGCTCCAACATATCGTTCTATATCTCTTCCTCTTTATATGTATGGCTTTCAATCCCTTTTACTTAAACCCGAAATCTGTTACTCATTGGGTATTGAAAAGACTATCCTAATCCAAATGCTCAATTTAACGAAATAGTAGATACAAAATGGCCTAATTTCCATCTAATATTCACCGATGCATCCAAACATTCTTCCTCAGATTTTTGTGGTGTAGGGGTTTACCATCCTCGTTACAATGTTATTCAGAAAATAAAACTTCCACCAGAAAGCTCTGTATTTACTGGAGAATGCTATGGAATTTATAAGGCATTAGAATACATTCTTCTCCTGAAACTTAGGAAAACAGTAATTTTTCGGATGCGTACAGCGCCCTTCAGGCCATTGAAAAATTCCCATTCAAAACTAAGCCTTCATCTAGTATAATTATTTCTATAAGAGAAATGCTATATGAATGCCTTTCTAAAGGTTTAATTGTAGTTTTAGCTTGGATACCTGGTCACTCAGGTATAAGTGGGAATATAAAAGCTGACCGTTTAGCTAACGAAGCGACTATGGATGGGGATGTATATCCATACATAAATTACTGTAGCGATCTGGCTACGCTTCCCTCAACTTCTCTGAGAGAATCTTGGGACAAGTATTGGGAAGAAACCAGACAGTTGAAAGGAAAATTTTATGCAAATGTTCAACTAAGCATACCTAATAAGCCGTGGTTTTGCAAATTGAAGCTTGGTAAGCGATCTACTAGTTGTATTATAAGAATGCGCTTGGGACATGTATGCTCGCCAGCTCACCTTGCCAGGCTTCATATTATTGGCAGTAGTGCTTGTGAATGTGGTGAGGAGGTCGGAGACCTTAATCACATTTTCTTCTCTTGTCCACGTTATGATCGTTCTTCATTCATAAATCGTCTCATATCCCATAATATTCCTCTTCCCACTTGTATTTCTAATTTACTCGTATTTAATATTGATATTTACAAAGCTATATCTTCTTTCATTGTAGAAAATGACATAAAACTATAATTTCATTTCAAGTATCAAGTAGTTACTTTCACATTTATTATATACTTTACAATCAAAGAGTCTTTACAATAATTTATTTTATTTTTTCAGCTTAACTGACTTGTATTCTAAATTCTTTATACTCTTTGTAACGTTTGTATATGTATAAAAAATCGTTTCCTTAACTTTGTTGTCATTGGCGTAGCACAGCAACCCAGTGCTTGTAGCCATTAAAATAGAAAAAAAAAAAAAAAAAAAAATCTAATGGAATTTGTATGCAAATTTTGATACAATAATTTGCGTGTCCAACTGATTATAAATCTAACAATGTTTTCTGCTCTCAAAAAGTTGGCTAGAAGCAATGATGATCGCTGCACTGCTCCGATGCCTATGTCTTCCTCCTTACAGAAGAAATTCTCAAGAGGAGTTCATTTTAACAGTAGATATTATTTTATCTACCATTTTATATACACATATTAAAAACCTTCATTATTTATATATTCTTGTTTTATAGTGAAAATTCTCATAAAAGGCGATAGAAACGTAGGAAAATCTTGTTTACTACAACGATTGCAAGGCGGTCCATTTATTGAGGAATATGTACCTACCGACCAGATTCAAGTAGCGCCCATACATTGGACATATAAAAACACGGATTACATAGTCAAAGTAAGTCAAGCTGGTTTTATAACATTGTGTATAACGCCAATTTTATTCTGTTTTTTTACCATAGCCACTAATGTATTGTGCTTTCTCTCACATAGAATAGATTTCCTGAAAGAAAATAATCTTGTTGATTTGTTAGTATTATTTTTCGATACCAACTATGTCTAGTCTGTTGTCGGACTATGATACAATAAATGTAAGTAGTGGAATGTCTATTGCAAAATATCCCAAATGAATTTTATTTTAATATGAAAATACATCAAATTATTCAGGTTGAAGTATGGGAGGTGGTGGATAAAGGGAGAACAAAAAAGAAACCACCTCTAGGACTGAAACTTGAGAATCAGTCTGTACCCGCAGCACAAGATGATGGTTATGAGACTCCAGTTCTAGATGCAACATTTTTGGATGTGTATAAGAATGCTAGTGGTGTCATATTGATGATGGACATCACAAAACCTTGGTAAGACATAATTTTGTATAACATTTTGATAATTGACTAGAACAATTTTCCTACTAATAATTAATGGAAATGGATTTACAAGAAATATAATGTCTGCGATTAATAACAGGCTTGATTAGATTATCATTGTAAATATATTAATTATTTCTGACTTACACAAACAAGTATAGGTTGCCTACAGTTTATTTCTATTCTTGTATTGAAAAGTGGTACTTTATTGAAACTAAACTTAGGTATTGTTGCCAAGTATATTTTTTACACTTAGTGGCTAGTTAGCCCATAAAGAATACATTTCCAACTAGTTAAACAATCATAAAACTAAAACAGTACTGCAGTGATTACTAACTGATTTTAAGGGGTTAAGATATGTAAAACTAAATTTTATGCCCACTTTGAGCGTCCTGCAAAAAATAATGTAAGCATTCTTTGTAAATATTTTTCAAGAAATAAGTAGTTTGTCTTGTGGTCTTTTGCACAGCGGCGTATTTTTTTTATTAAACACGATACCTTGAATAAAATCATAATTAATATATGCCAAACTTCGCTCAACGGTAAGAATTTTACATCATTAACATTTCGATATCTCTCTTATTTACTTGAGTTAACTATATTCTGAAATAATACTATATTCTATTTTTAAATACACTCATCTTATTTTTTTTTAATACCGTTATATAACAAAATATTTAATTATTTTTAAAAACGCCTATTCAAACAACAGCTTATAGTAACAGGAATATTTGCAGTTAGGCGCAGTCAGGCGCATTCACAAATTGATGTCGACATCATTTCATCTTGGATGTGTATATTATGTACTAAGTAACATAAAATATTCTAAAATACTGTATACACTCTATGTAAAATTAAAAAACACAAATAAGAACTAAAAAATATTAACATGTGATTTGAACTTCGTCTAATTTATATTAAATGCCTTACCCTTCCATACTAAAGGTTTTTGACAATCTACAATATTTTTAGGTAACTATGTATATTTTGTCACTCGGTTACTATGAGTAATTTTCGGTGTTGCGATATATTACAATAATTGGAATTTGGGTGTGGGTGGATGTTTGAATTATTTTATTACAAATATTGATATTATGGATCAATGGTCACTAGACAGAAAAATATGTTAGATTTGGTATTGCTGGCCACCATTTTGAATATTATTATTTTGGGCTCCGTTTTAAAGTCGATACCTGGACATGTTTTGGACCACAAAACGAGAGTCGAGTACACACTAGAGCCGATTTTAGACTAGCAAGTTTTCGCAGTACTTACTATATTGCACAAGAACTTTTAGACACGTTTATCTTAGCGGAAATATTTTTATAAGTTTATACAAATGGGATTTTTAATTTGGTATGGAGACGGTTTGAGACCCTTTTATATTTTTTATTTTTTTTGTTTCGCGGTGAAAGTCCCTGATTACTACCGCCCAGCCTTCGTGGGGGGCGACTGAGCGGTTATGCTGGGGTAACCGTGCCTTACGGCCCGGCGTTGAGCCGCCCGGATTTGATGACGACCTTCGGGCGACCGCCGGGCCGAGTCCCTAACCCTATGTACAACTAACTTATGCACGGCCTACCAGCTAAAACTCCGCGGTAGCCCTCTTCGGCGCATTAGGGACGACTGCGGGCTTCCTCTGACGGAAGTGTCTAAGTCTTCGTCTGCAGCCGCCCCTGCGCGGTGCGGCCTTGCGGCCCGTCTCCTATGGGGGGGGGGGGTCTAAGAAGCCCCCGCGCACCGAAGGACGCCCCCGGCGTCTACGGCAGCATGAGGCCAACTGCACACTGCCGTCCAGCCCGGGGTCAAGCGAAACATGTGCAAAAGTGCACAAAAATGCACTAGGGCGGACAGCCCCCTGCTGCCCGCCGACGACCCCCTTCGTGGCTCCTATTAGTCGCCTCTTACGACAGGCAGGGGATACCGTGGTGGAATTCTCCAAACGCCCCCATTCCACAGGGCGGGAGACAGTTTGAGACCCTGGGAAGAATATAGGTTCCCGGGAAAATATACAGCGTGACTTTTATAACGGAAAACTTAAGCCCGAAAAACTTTATAAAGCGGGCGGAGCCGCGGCAAAAGCTAGTACATAATATTTTTAAACGTAACTTTGACATACCTAATATTTTGATAATCAGGGATGTAATTGTACAATACCGTGTAGCTACACGTACCGCCATCTAGTTAGCTTTGGTGTAGCGCCCAAGGTCAACGCTCAAGGGCACTGGCCCCACTTCCATTCTTAACAAATAACTATGTAAGGTGTATGTCTTGTTGGCTGTTCAAATAAATAAATAAAAAAAATTGTACTTGAAAGAGACCATCGTCTATCAAATTGCTTTCTTAGCTAGCTAAGAAGATAGATGTTTTTAATAGTGCCATTAAATGTTTATTGTTGTTTATGCTAATAAAGTTGCAAAGCAGTCAAAACTATAATATGATTGTGAAAAAAAATTGAAAAGTAATAACAATTTTCATGATTTTAGGACATTTGAGTATGTGGTGAAGGAGCTTTCACAAGTGCCAGCTGACTTGCCAGTTGTGGTTCTTGGCAATCATTGTGACATGCAGCATCACAGACAAGTACATTCCCACCACATTGAGACAGCACTAATTCAAGCCAAGATGAATAGGTAAAACATAAAAAAATCATAACTTTTTATTACTTAGTAAATAAAGTTCATAGCATTTTAAGCATCAGAGTATGCAACATAAATGAAGTTTATTAAAATTAAATAATACTTGTATATTCCACAGAACTGCACCAATTCGTTATGCTGAATCCTCAATGAGAAATGGTTTTGGTTTGCGATTGCTTCACAAATTTCTCAGTATACCCTTCCTGCGTCTTCAAAAAACAAGCTTATTAGAGCAACTGCAGAGAAACCAGAAAGATATGGAAGAGGTCGCAAAAGAACTTGATGATTTTCAGGTGCGTAAAATCAAGCAATAATGCAATGCAAAAAAGAATGCAACTAACTATAAGTTTAATAAAAATCAATATTTTTTTAAATCATTACAAACACAATCTGCTAGTGTTGACGTTATTGAGTGATCAATTGGTATTAAATTAACATGCTTGTATTTTGATAAAACAGATTTAATTAATAGATTATAAGAGAAATCGAAAAAATACAATTATACTCCCTTGTCCATACATAAATATGTGTTTATATCTAAAATACTTTTTTAAATCAACAGAATTCTGAGGAGTCACACTACAATTTATTCTTAGATCGTTTGGCAAATAAACGACGACAAAGTCAGACTGAAACTAAGCCTAACAATGATCATTCTCCAAGCATTGTGCTCGGGGCTGGAAAACCTATCGTACCAACTAGTGTTAATCCTCTGGTAAGTGTAAACACCAACACAAATATTTGTAAGTTCAAAACTTTGATGACTGGCAACTAATTTTTTAAAGCAAAATTAAAAAAAAAATATTTTATGTTTTAGTTGGCCCAATCGCTAAATACAACGCCAAAATTGTCTACTCCAGAAATTAAACAGACCCAATATGTAAGCCCGGACTTGTTGAAAGTGAAGCCTACAGTGAGCATGGAGACCACTCCTTCTCGAGGATCACATAATGACAGGTTAGCTTTTGATAATATTAAAATTGTAATGATTAAATAAAAATTTGCATGCTATAGGGGTAGCGTTTAACATATAAAGTTCTCGCGTTAGTGGAGCGTGGCAGAAACATTGTATAACATAATGTCACAATGCTTTCGTCCTATACATACTTTAGCACTTCATATGATGACAATATGTTTCTTTCACTCCTGGAACCTACTTATATAAACACTATCTTCTTAACAAAGGATTATTATTTAATTAATAAATAATAAACAAATATACATATGTATGAGTGCAAATATTTTTATCAACAAATAATATGCATGCATGCAGCTCTTATCGCTGAAAGAACCAGCACTTGTTAGTATTATGTCATAATTTTATATTGTAAAGAACATTCAGTCAAATATATTTTATATCTTTTCAGCAGTGTTAGTCAAGCTTCAGAAGTTAACACCTCCATGCCAGCTGGAACTTTGGAAGAATTTTATGCAGGCACACTGGATAGCAGCTTCTTGGAGGACCTAGCTCCCATTTCATCTGAGACACATGAAAAGAACTATGATTCTGAAAGGTAATAAAAATTAACATTTGTGTCATACTGATATAGTTTTACCTAAAAATGCATTAGTAATATTATGGTGGTGTCATGAGTTTTTCGACGTCCAACTCTCTTTTTTGAAAAGTGTATTAAATTAATCTTAAGGTGAAAAATACCACTAGAAAAATTATAAAAAAATATTCAATCAGTAAGTGCCATTAAAGTACATTTAAATATTACATTTTAAAATTTCCCGCGTAAATAAACAAAAAGCTAGAGGCCATGTTGCTGACGTCATCTCGACAGTAAATAACGTAAGTGCAATTTACAGCGATGTATTTCTCTAACTCAAAATATAGGCTCCATTTTTTTTTCATGGACAATTTTAAAACAGGACTTCTATCTTGGAAAAAAATTCATGCGGGCGGAATGCGAGCAAAAGCTAGTTATAATTATTATAATAATACATATTTACCTTGTACCTAGGAATTATAGTGAATTAAGCAACATAATATTTATATTAATATTTCAGTGAGGAAGACGATACAAGAAATCCAATGGTAACAGTGGATCAAGATGATTTGGACATTGATATCACACCAACCTCGGAAATCCCATCAGAAATAAAAATTACTTCTGACCATGATATATTAAAATCAACTGAACATGAGAATCAAATAAATAGTTTATTAAGTAGAGTTACAATCGCAAGAGATTCAGATATCGTTAAGGAAACGGATGATGATGAGTCAATATTTGAAAACAATCATATTCAACCAATGAGCTTGGACAATGACTTTACGCTATGGGTTGGTGACTCCAGTGCAAGACGATCGCCTGAAGGTAGGAAATTATAACAATCCTTGGCATATTATGTAAATATCGTCTGTATGTAGTCCTCACCCTTCAACATATCCAACAGTCGAAAATTAATTATATTTGTTGTTTACAGGTGGTGAAGACCCTGATTTGAATAATGAACCTGATGAAAAAGAAAAGGTATTTTATAGAGAATTATTTCTAATTGTTTGGTTTTCTACTTCTTAGAAACATTATGTCTTAAAAATTGGTTGAATGAAAACGAACGCGTGGCGAGGCACCCGTGTAGCCATGCCGCGGCGCGTACTATCACGATAATTACAATATGAACATCGATAAATGCGCACGCGCTCGGGTACGTACTCTTCCGCGACCTTGTTTTTCGTAAATGTAATGTTTGTCCGCTACGTTTTAATTTCATTTCACCAAACCTATAAATCACCTACACTTAGTATGTTGGTTTGTGTATGAACTTATCTAAAATTACCATTTCCCATCTAGCAGAATATTCCGCGGGCCGGGATGGTTGGCGCATACTTGAGGATACCTACGTTCAACAGCGGTCGTTGATAGGCTAATTGGTTTATTGAATATTCGTACATTCGTTAGTGGCTATCACACGTTCGCTTGAGCAAGACATATTCATAATCATGAGGATCATTAATGAAAATTATGTATCATTTTTGAAACAGAATTGTAACTGCGTTATGAACCATTATAGTTCATAGATTGAGAATTTTAGGGTAATAATGGCTCAACCTTCCTTTTATTTTTTTAGAGCGAGAAAAAACATAAAAAGAAGAAGTCAAAAGAAAAGGACAGAGGAGACTTTAGCAGTAAGTCAGACCGCAAAGAGAAAAAGAGTAAGCACAAAAAATCTAAAAGTGATAAAAAGCCGTCTAACCCACAACAAGATTTGCTGGAGCCATCGACTGCAAACTTCAACTATGAAGAATATGACAGTATTTAACATAATGAATTTTTATACTGTGATTATGAAGGCTTCCACAGATGATAATCAACATTCCATAGTGTAATTGGGTTAGTCCATTTATGTATAAGACTACAATTTGTTTGTTAAATCCATTACTTATTTCACCAGTCGAACATACATAAATATTATTATTTACACAGTATCAAACTAACCTAGTCATGTCGTTATTTGAAGGATAAGTTAGATTATAAAATTTTCTTGACATTCCTGGATCCATTATTATTCAAGAATTTATTGTCACTATGGCTTTTCCCACATTATTCAGTTTTATATTTTTGTTGTTTTATTGATATTCTAGTAAATTTCACCAAAAAGGAAAACTAAACTAAATCTGTCATAAGTGGGCTAAATAGTATGACTGAGAAAATATGATATTTATTTAATTACCTACATAATTTTAACATATGTACTGTATGAGTTACGACCGCTGGTAAGGAGAAATTTAAAACAAAGTAACTAAATTTTTACATGTAAGAAATTATTAATCACTGTACCCTTGTTACAAGGTTATGTGTAGATGTTGATGAAAAACGATTGTTGTATTATTTAAATAAATTAGTAAAGTTGATCATTAAATGCAGCAATTAAGGGTACGTATGTAGAAATATAATGAACGTGCTGCTTTTGAGCAGTTATGGCAACTATTCGCACGCATCTTACTTATGCGACGTGGCGGCGGCGGGCGCGCCGTGCGCACGCGCGCGTCATCGTGATGCGTTCGGCGGAATTCAACGACAAAAAATATTCCATGTCAACACAAACTATAGAGACTGCTTATTGGTCAATGATATAGGACGTTAGTGTATGTACGCTCCGAACACGGAGTATGCGTGCTAGCACTCGAATTGAAACTATGTATGATGCTATGCGGCGCGGAAATATATTGCAACTTATATAGTCGTGTAGTTTTAAAATTATTATACTAGCGATGAGCATATCGCGCAGTCACGCACTAAATGCTAATGAACAGAAAAAATAAGACTGGTGAATTTCCACTGTTGTCGGCCATGTTTGGATGGTTGTCATGTAAAACGGCCAACAATAAACCCACCTGCATTTTGCATATTTATGATGTTACTGGTTGTATATAGCATCAATATAATATTGAGTATATAAATGCTTTTAGTAGAGTGTAAGTGGATAAATGTTTTAATATTCAGAGGTAAATTTTTTAAAACAGAATAAAAAAAGGATAAAGATATAACCAGTATAAAAATTTGTAAGCGCTAGGAGGGCTGAATGCGATAAGTGCCACTAGACAATACTGTCTACAGCGTGGCTCCGTCACGAAAAAACATTTGAATTATATCGTATATAAAATGATCATTGTCGGTTTTCGCCTTAAAAAATGTAAAATATAAGAACGCGCCGTTGTTCTAGTGGCAGCGTTTATAAACTGGCTAGGAGCTCTGTGTTCGACTCCCAGGTCGGGAGATAATGTGTAATTTAAACACGATATTCCTGGTAGGGTTTTATTTTAAGCAGGCGCTCGTTTTATTCTCTGCTTTAAAAATGTTGATGTGCCACACTGGCCTGAGAAGAACCCTTTTGCCCTCCCTGCCCAAGAGGAGAGATTAATGTTAATATGGAAAGTCATGTCCTCTAGTGAAATCCGAAGTTCGCGACTGCTTTCTATAATATGAATTACTCGAATATTCTAATGCACATTAAAATTGTTGCTAATTTATAGATATAATAATATGTTATGTAAGTAAAAATAGATCTGTTTGATTTTTTAATAAAAATTGTATTCAGGTTGGTATTTTAAAGCAAACTGAGGTGAAAAATCGTAAACAAATGTGTAGTTCTCGTTTTATTTTCGAAATGTTACTGTCATAAACTTTCTTATATATTATTAATGTAATCTTTATTTTAGAAAGAACGTGTGTATGGTAGGTATCTAGCAGTTACATAGACATTATTATTTTTTTATTCGGGATAGTTATTGCTCGCGGTTGAGCTCGCGTTGAAAAGTCCTGCCATATATTGTGCCAGGATAAAAGTAATCTATCCTTCTCAGATTCTCAAACTAACTTCATACTAAATTTTATCGAAATCGGTTCAGTGGTTCAGCAATGAAACCGTAACAGACCAACAGGGTTACTTTCGCATTATAATATATGGATAAGGTTTTAGTACCGAGTTTTCTTTCTAAATTTCAGCGTATGAGTATGCAATTGATTTTATTATAACGATGCTATTTTGTACAGGACTGCTGGCCGGAAACAACAATATCGCCCGGTAATTTTACGGGAATATAAGTGCTTTATTCAACTTTCAGGAAGACATAGGTCATAAATTACTTTATTACTGTTACTATTACTTGCGTCGATTATCACAGCACATTGTTATACCTTTTTGGATGCGTTACAAATTGCAGATTTTTTTTAATAAATTTCCACAAAGCCCCAGTACATTTTTTATGATTTGGAATTTGCACATATTTTATTGCCTTTTTATTGGTTGTAAATAAGTATTAATAATATTATTAGTAAGAAACATCGTCTGTTAACCACTTCCATAAAAAAATATTAAATTCGAAGTAACTACAGTGCTACAGTAGTAAAAACAATTTTGTGTGCAAAAGGTTATAACTTTCGCATGATTAAAATTTGTGTTTCTTTTAGGCTATAACCCACTGTATCAGTGACTTTCCTTTGGAACATTACTTTCGAGAAGCCCTGTACAAATAAATAGTTTCGAGATTCATGATTTCTATTTCATAGAACGCTGGAATATGCAGACAATATAGTTGTTTTATATTCCTTTGTAAATATGTATTGACCAATGATTTAATAACTTCCAACAAATGTTATCTATTTTCTATCGTACTTATAATTGAACTATTATAAAAATTATGAATTATGATATTAATTACTAAATACCGCAAGTTTGCGGTCCGCAGTCCTGTTCGAAAAGAACATCTTGTAGGTACCTTGTACGGAAACAGCATCTTAATTGTACTTGGTGATGGGATATTATTTTTATTAGATCTTGATCGATTATGAAGATATTTGTAAGTATTACATTAGGCACATGTAAATGATTTTTTTAATCTCTTATTAATGTTCATTCATTTCTGTGTCATGGACACTTACTTAGATGGAGGTAGTCAAGTCACGGCCAGCACATGAGTGATAGGACAAATTAACTTACATATCCTACCTCCTTTCTATTGTCTGTTCCATTGCCAGTATTGAAAATATATCACTATTATATATACATTACATATTATTATTGTCCCGCCTCATAAAGCTTTTGTTGTTATATTTTCTTTTTACAAAATTAAATTTTATTGTCATAGCCTGAATAGGAAAACAAAAATCTATGTTTTGTTAAAATATGCCACTAATTTCATGTACTGACAATTTTAATTTTAAAAGAAAAAAACATTAGTGGCGGCCAGTGGCGAAGTGTCCATACAACCCGATTCCTATCGGCCTAAAAGGGATTTTAGGTTTATTTATTACTGTCTTAGTGTTTGTTTTCTGTTAAAAAGGGCAGCGATACATTAACTAAGGCGATTGCTTTTTTGCAACGGGGTACCTTTGAAAAATTTCACCCTTCGCCACTGGTGGCGGCAACAAAGCAGGTTTTTTAACTTTCTTGATCAAGCTATGATAAACTATTGTACAATTTAAACATAGGTATGTATTTTGTTTACGACCGTTATAAATGTAATAGATATTTCTAATGAGATTACTTATTGTGCTAAATGCTAATAAAATAATGTTTTGAAATAACTGATTTAGTTTTCCCTGTGTTCAGTATACTTTATATTATAATAATATAAAGAATATACTTATAAAGGACCGCCGTACTTTACGCCTGCGTAAGTATAAAACTACTAAAACAAGTCAAATAATACGAGTAATAAAAATTTATTGAGTAGGCACTCAATGTGTCACATGTTTCGCCAACTTATGTTTATTAAGGTGCGTTGGGGTTAAATCGGACGCTTTTTCGACGTGTTAAACAGTCTTCTCGAATTATTTTTTTACAATAAGTCTATAGGAGCTATCATAATGAATCATTCACTTAGCTATACGTTATTAAATATACTAAATGGTATATATTTTTTCAATCCCTTATATATAACAGTTAATGTTTTATAGGGCTTTAAAAAAGTACCATACTTTTAGATATGTGTGAGAAAGATAGGACCGTCACAGGTATAGTTCGGACTACTATCTAAAATCGTCTATGATACAGGGATTCTAAAATCCATATAAAGAGCATATTCTGATCTAGATATTCATTTATAAACATTCAAAAAAAAATTATAAATTTCGTAAGATATTTTTAGAAGCGAACTTTGTTTTTTTAATAGTTCTAGGCATACGATCATACCCCACATGAGTGACACTGTAGATATTTTTAAAAATATTCGAAGTAATAGTACATACACGTGTAAATAAACAATAAATAAACCAAATCGACCATTCATCTGAGCTAAAAAAAAATACACAATTAGTGAGTTCAGACGTTTTCGTGTATAAATTTTGATAAAAACTTGCAATATTTTACAACTGCTAGATCGAACGATTTTTATGCGTTCTTTAACGACAAATAATTGTATGTGTAAAGATCGGATCTCAGGGAATATACGTGTTTCGACAAATTTGAATAAACAAGTCACAAGATTTATTTCCTTTATGATAGTATATACCTACAAAATTAATTGAAAACAGTAAATACTCAATTAAAATTAGGCAAATTCTTGCATGGGGTTAATCCGGATCTGCCAGGGAACGACAAAACACCGATATTCTGTTTGTTAGCACCGTACACATTATTTACTTGACGGATTCACTCATGTGAACTAGTGGAACGTAGGGTACAAGATGGGGTCGCAGGTAGTGTTGTCCGAAAACAAAAATTATAACAAAATTACGAGTTATTTGATTTATACGATGTTATACCTCCTGCGATCTTACCCCAACGCGCCTTATAAGTACCTACCTACCAAATCTTAACTTTGTTTTGCAACTCGATGAAAATATAAAGAAACATTTTTATGAATTTGCAACACATTTTGAATAAATGCATTGTATGACGCCAACATTTTAAATAGTAGATAATAGACACAAAGATCACGCCTTCATAGGCACAGCTGCATCCAGGGATTATCTAGTTTAATAGGAAATACCATCGCATATGCGTTATGTTCTCTAATTTAGGGATGTATAGTGTAAGAGGGAAACTCTCTGGAGAATTCAGTTTTATATTCGTCGCACATTAGACGGTGACCCGTATTACCGCTGTGATTGTTTATTTGTAATCGACGCTCCTTTGCACCACTGCTTAATCATCGTAATAATCCCAGTTCGTCCTCTTTGCGATGTTGTCCGGCGAAGATAGTGGCAAGAGAACGCGGAGGTGCCAGTACTTAACTAGATATTCATAAGCACTGATCATCCTTTTTTACGACTGACAGTTCGTAAAAATACACTTATTAGGTATAGCCATGACAAGAAACTATGATTTCTTATACAAATAAACATGCTATTGTATTTTATCACAGTCTGAATTAATGATTAGGGAGTAATAGTTTGAATAGCCAGTTCTATTTTAAGAATAAGAAGTCAATATGAACCCAGTGGCTATCTTGTCAACGATAGGTATATAGATATATATACATTAATCGCAAAAGGAGGGTTTAGATGAGTTGAATGATGGGATAAAATGGTTTCAACAAAAGAAATTTAATAAATACATTCTATTCAAAATGTAAATGTACAACCACATCGATATTTTATTGGTTAGATTATAAAAATTGGACCACATGTGAGAAGTCCACGCAGCACTGCAACAATATTACAAACAAAAATCTACATAACAGAACTTAAAGATATTAGTCAACTTTATTTTATACATACTATAATACACGATTAATTAACATATTATCTTACCTAATAATTATATTTATACATTCTATGTATAGAAGATAATATTTTTCATTTTGTAATAAGTTAATAAAACTATAAAATATTTCTTCAGTTAAACATTAGGCAATTCATAAGGCTAATGCAGGTATTGGAAACAATATTTGGTTGTTTTCGGTTTCAAATACAACATGAATTATGTACCTATTTAGGCAAATTACATAATATATAATTTACTCAAAGCACTTTGTACTTGCTTTCATTTCCAAATTTTGATCTTGTTTTAGGTGTGACTACGATAAAATTAATTAGTATTCACTATAGTTTTAATGAAAACACATATAAAAATATAAAAAAGATAAATTCAAAATGCATTCAAATTAAAATAATTATAATCGACACATAATAGAAGTCCAATTGGTATGCGATTTATTTACACATCCATAATTCGGAAGACTAATTTAGTTTTAAATAACACGTATATGTGCGTGAGATTCTATAAAACCAAAATCAAAATACCAAAGATAGTCGTCTGTGTTTGCGTAAATTTAAAATCATATACGATTACAGTTTCGTGCAAAAAAACATTTCATTGTCATAAAATTCAAATAAAAGACACAATGGCTTTATAAAAATTACATACCTCACTAATAAATTTAAATTATTACAGTAAAAATCTTAATTTCGATTGCTCATCATGATCTACAATTCAATACCTTAGTATAAAAGATAACTAGTCATTTATAAACAAATTTGCCATGGATTATTTATATGTTGTGAACCAAATGATCAATAGGATATGGAAACAACTCTCCAATTTGTTACGATGGTTTTTTTTGTTTAATTATTGTATGCATTTCACAACTATGCGAATAATGCTGGCAAATAAAATATTGTTTTAACTAAGCACTTCGCAATGTATATTATATAAACAGATTCAAGTTTCAATAAACAAATTGTTGCTTGTAAAAAATTCTAGCAAATCTTTGACAGAATTAATAAATGTTCTTTGTTGATCAGTATCTACACTCTCATTATCCAGACATTTTAGTTATGTACGGTATCTACATATTAGCATCATGATGCCTATTTAATTTCATTATAATTTTTAGTTACGTCCTACATGGTCACTATAATTATACCATAGATATAGTATCGCACGACCATACATTATTGCTTACGGAATAGGATCGAACGAATTTTAATTTAATAATCTTAATAATAAATTGTACTCAATGTAAAACATTTTTGTGTAACGCTCCATAACCTTGTAACAACACTAAATATATCTAATTATATGAATTTAAATTTCAAAATAGGCTTCTTTCCCACGATTTTTTGTCCTTTGTTTAATTTATTTTTATAATTACTTTAAGGTGTATTACCTTGATTATTTAGTATCTACATAATATATGTAAAATAAAAATGAACAACTGTTTTATGTCATCCTAACTACCTCGCAGGATAAATAAAGGAAAAAAGCTAATTAGAAAATAATGGAACATATAAAAATATTTCTACTGCCTTCATATATTATGCCTATCACATATATAAGAATATCAATACAGTTTTTTAAACTGTGCCAGTGTCCATAGATCTCACATTCAGTATTGTTAAGGAAGCTGGTCTAAGATTTACTAATTAGACTTCGTATATCTCCAAATTGGTGAATTCTTTCTCTAAATATCTTACTTTTAACCGTGTAAACAGCCGATAATTAACATCAATGAAAGTCTATATAACCTTTCAGACACCTATCAACATTATAGTATAAATAATGAGATTTAACAACAAAGTAATTATTTCGCATGCTTGGGTTTGCTACGACTTATCGTTTGCTTAATCATTTGGTCCACAATTCACAAATAGAAATAAGTAATCGGTGATCAACACAACTATGGGTCAACGGTAGAATATCCTCTGTTATGTAATAAAAATGCTTGCGCTGGATTACAACCGTTTAAATAACAGTTTTACAGATACATATATATTTCTAAATTCATTGCCTACTCTAATACATCGCCAACAATATAATATCCGTTCATTCAATGTTAACAGTATCTAAAGCATCTAATTATGTATAAAGCAACATTTTGTTGCGTATTTAGTGATTTAGAAAATGTAACATGCAATGATATATTCAAAACTGATGAACTACATGTATAAGGAATGTTTGTATTCACTGTAAGATTTGTCCGACATTGTGATTGAAACGTATCTGTTGGAAACAAAACAGAATATATCTCACTAAGCATGTAATCAACTGTATCCAACAAATTCCATACTTTACAATGAAATAAATTTTCACATTTTGGCCTTAGTAACAGAATTTGGCATTTAAATAAACAACTTGAAAATCTAATGCAGATTATACCCAAGAAAACTACATCGATGAATGAACATTTTACTATTCTTAATAATTTAAACTGTCTTTAACACTTATAGAATCCGCTGCGAAATAGATTTATTATACATTCCTAGCTCCATTACTCTTAATATTTAACTACATAATCTTATTTACAAAGTTAGTAATTAATTATCTGTTTTAAATTACGTCATCCTAATTCTCTTCTGTAAAAAAAAATACAATTTCTCAATAGGAATTGTCCATCGACACAAACTTTATTCGAGACACAAGATGGCAATCGTGAACATGAACGTCAGTCTACGCGGGAGGTCTCTGTGAACCCGTCGTCCAAATAGTTCTGCAAGGCGTGAGGCACGTGCTCCACGTGGCGCGAGCTCAGCGACTCGAAACTCACGTTCTGCTCCACGAAGTTATTGTGCATGTGGTGCGGCTGCTCCACTCGGAATTGACCTACGTTCCACGGATCACTCAGTTCTTCGTTAGATCTACGAGCACTATTTTCGAAAGAAGGCAACTCGGACCAAGTTTGTGGCGGCGGAGTATTTAGCAGTGGAGTATTAGACATGTTGTCTACTCTCGCGGACATCGTCGGTGTTTCTGCGGTAAATGATGTAGTCCCCCATACTAATGACTCAATAGTCGATGTGGGAGTGGACAGTTGATTAAACTTATCCATTCCCCACGAAATATCGGACGGTGGCACACTATGCATTAAATCTGTCATTTTCGGTATAGATCTTCCATATAATTCGGGTGTTCTGCCGTGCGTTGCCGCTCTCGATGCCGGCCCTCTGTCAGGACTCGGCAAATGGTAATCTGGGCGCATCATTGGACTGTAGTTGCCTATTCCGGGGCTTTTCTTGTTGCTATAAACAGCATTGTCTACGCTGGGCCTAGGCGAATAAGGACTGTGATGCATACGATCCTGCCTCGACATAGGACTATACTGGCCAGGAGTCTTGCTTGCATTGTTTCTTAATGCATCCGCTTTCATTCCTAATCCTGGGTCAGGGCTCGGGTGTGTGGACGGGTGAGGCGAAAATGGTGCGTGGTGTTTCGTCATGGGGCTATAATTTCCAGTATTCCAACTAGACGACTTGGGCAGTTCCGGTTTAATTATTTGACTAGTATCTGGACTTGGTTGCGCGGAATAGGGACTAGGTTGTGATGAGTAGGGGCTGGGTTGTGTCGAATAAGGACTGGGCTGCGTTGAGTAAGGGCTAGGCTGGGCGGGGCTAGGTTGAGCAGAATATGGACTTCTCTGGGAAGAAAATATGTTTTCTTGTCGCGTCATTGGACTGTAACTGTCATAATTCCAACTATTGGGATTCTTTATATCTTGTTTAATACTATTGGTTTCTGGGCTATGTTTGTTTTCGTGTGAGGTAGTTGGACTACATTGTTCGATAATTTTACTGTGTTTAATTTTAGTATTGGTTTCGAATTTGTTTAAAGGACTAGCTTCTGATTTATGCGTCGGTGTAGTTTTTAACTGTCCTAAAGTCCACGCATTATTGCTTTTTAACAGATCTGTTTGCACTTCAGGGCTATTTTGTACTTGACTATCGGGTTTAGGAACGGGACTAAAATGTGGACTACCAAAATCTGACTTCGCCGGTTCAGATCTAGGAGTGGAAGAAGAATCTGGTCTAGATTGAGAAGCGGGACTTAAAAGTTTGGGAGTAGCGCCCCTAGTCGATCGTTTACCTTCCTGCAATAACGTTATTGAATCAACAGAGTCCTTATTGTAACACCTTTCGATTGATTTACTATCTGGTAATGATTTCGTTAATCTATCGATTGGTGAAGGTAGTTTATCTGATAAGTTTGATCCGGCGTCTGAGACACTTCTGGGTTCTTGGAATGGGGAGGCCAGTAACTTGTCTATAGTTTTAGTTTCTCCTTTGGTGTCGGCCGTGTCTGAGACATCTGTAGCAACTGTATTCGCCGAAGAATCTTTAGTAACAGTTTCGGATTTCGAATCGGCTTCTGTCTTTTTCGTAGCTTTTTTCGATTTCCCTTTCTCTTTTTCCTTTTCTTCTTTGGTTTTCAATTTTTCGGGATTGAAACTGTCTTTTAAATCTTCTAATTCTTTCCCAGTATACAAGCGTTTCATGCCTCTCGGGAGAGCGCGACATGAACTCAGATTTATGGATTCTACATGTGGGCACTTAAGAAGCACTTTTTTCACTGGCTCTAATGATACAGACGAACCACACAAGTTGAGTATTCTGGAAAAAACATCACAATGAATAGGGTATTACACTCTTTTTTGGAAAATGTCTCAAATTAATCTTAAGGTCATAAAATACCACTAGAAATTCTATAAAAAAAATATTCAATGAATAAATGCCATTAAAATACATTTAAATATTACATTTTATTTTCCCGCGTAAACAAACAAAAGCGCTAGAGGCCACGTTGCTGACGTCATCTCGACAGTAAACATAAAGTAACAACGCTGTGCCTTAGTGCGTTTAGGGAAAGACGAAATTATTACTATTAAAATGAGCTACTATCCTTATCATTAGTGTGTTGTTCCTGAATCTAAGAATACTAGTGCAAAAACGCTGAACAAATTGTGTATTCAAGTGCCAACTGATATAACTATGAGGAAAACTTGGTTACAACTTGCGAGAAGGGATCCAAATTTATTGTCCGAAAAATTTGTATATTTCGATAATTTAGAAATAGTGAACGCGTATTGACACTTCAAGCAGTCTACTTACACGTAATGGTTATATTATCTTTGGCAGTTTACTGCCTTGATGACGTCATGTCATGGCGGCACTCGATTCACATATTTGTAAAACAGATAAAAAAGTCAAAACTTTGAATTGAATTTAAGAATTTAATTTATAATTTTATGAACTGAAACTACTATTTTCCGATTGCTTTTTGATTACAACTATCTTATTTATATATTTTTGGATATTTTCTCACATACATTAAAATACCCTATTAGCATTACTACAGCTCTTTGAAATTATTGTATTTTGTAAGTTATCTGCTTACCTTAACTTGCTGTTGGGCGAGTCGGCGAGCGCGGACACCGCATCGTCTAGTACTCTAGCTGCCGACGCCCACGACAGGTCTAGTTCTATCAGGCTGTGTGACCACTTCTCGCAGATCAGCTCTAAGCATGCGTTACTTTGACGCGTTACGTTGCAACCTACACACGTCATCATTAATTTACACTAAAGTATTCACATTGGCAACAAATTACAATTAAAACTAAAAGTTTATTTTATTAATAGTTACAACTAAAAATCATTTTGATATAGTCCTCATATTATGTTCTTAATCTATAGCATATGCCATTGATATAAGATTAAAGAATGATGATCAGTTTAGTATATGTGAGTCACAAACACTCACATATCACATTTATAATCTATTTTTTATCCCAAAAATGATAGCGTTTTTTCTGGAAAGCTTTAATTGTATTAGTGTAAAATAGTGTAAGTATGCTTCCCTCTCAATTTGGGGCATGCAACTAACCGTCGGTTTCAATAAACGAACCCAAATACTCTTTTTCGATTGATTACGAAAATGGACTAATCAGAATAAAGTTTTGATGACATGCTTACAAACGAAGATTAAGATTGGAATCGTTTATTGAAAGCCACCGCGAACATATATATTAGGCTAGAAACGTGTAACGCGGGTGTTCGCGTTTACCTCCTAGGAAGAGGTGCTGCAGGTCCCAGGCGGGCACGCGCACGAGCCCCGAGTCGGTGAGGCGCTGCAGGCCGCGCAGGTCGAGCAGGCGCAGGCGCGTGGCGCCGCGCACCAGCCGCGCCAGCGCCTCGTCGCCGAGCCGGTACTCGCCCACGCCCACGCGCTCCGTCGCCGCCTCGCCCGCCACCGACAGCTCCTCCAGCATGCTCCATCCGCTCGTCTCCATCTGCGCAACATAACTCATCTCTTACCAAACGCGTCAAACGCATACTGTTAGACTCGACTCTCCTCCGCTAATGAGATGATAGGCGTTTTACCCGATACATGTTATGTTCGGATATTATTCTTATGGAAAGTCCTTAAAATGCATATTTTGTCGTTAAGCAAGAGATAGCTTATATCAACACAAACTATGTCAAATTTCAAACCTGTTGTGAAGTGGTGGCTGAAGCGAGTACGAGTTGCGAGTTGGCGGCCCGGAACACGCGCATCTTGGGGCAACCCTTCTGCAGCGCCTCGAGCGGCACGGCGGCGGGGTGCGACGTGGCCAGCGCGCCGGAGATGTCCAGCACTTCTAGATTTTGACAATGCGCCTGTAAAAATATAATATATACTATGAGAGATAGTAATAAACATGGATCTCTTGCATAGTTAAATATATTTATAATTTAATTGTATTTGCTCTTGACGAAACAAAATGAAAATGGCGAAAAGTGCACTAATTGCTCCCGGAATAAAAGGCGCGAGCTTGTGTGGGTTTTTCTGTCATAATATGTCCTCCTAAACATATCACAAATAGTATTTTGTTCTAATGTTAACAATCACAATCTAAGTTGCACTTTAACAACTAAGACTTTTAAACTGTTATACTATCTTTAAAATAAACATAGTGAACTAAGCGTATATTGCAGATAAAAATAACGTAGTCATACATATAGATTTTGGTCAAAATGTCCGTGAATGACATTCCATGTAACCAACTCTTTTTAACATTTTATAAGTACAAATTCGCATTAATATAGTTGTACAATAGTATAATAAGATGCCAAGTGACTGTAGTATCGTCGTACCGCAACCGAGGTGAGTATCTGGGGTAACGCAGTGAACTTATTGTTTGCGAGCGTCAAGTGCGTGAGACGGTCGCCGAAGTTCTCTGCGATGCGCGCCATCGACGTCGCCGACAGGCACGTGCTCGAACCGCCCGTCTCTGACTGCAATAACAAAGTTTATATGTATAAGGAGACCACTCGAACCGTTTGAATACTTCTATAAGAACTATACCTTTTAGTAAGTAGGTGAGCAAGTAATAACCGTCATTTGATTTAAAAAAAGACGTTTTACAAAGTCTACATCGTAAGATAGGTGATAAAACATGCAAAACCTAAGACATAAATTATCGCGATATTTTTTTGCCACAGCAGGATTTTGCCATAATATTCGCTGTTGCTTATAAAGTAATCTAAAAATTCAAGCAAAAACTCAAAATCTACAAAATAAGACAAGAATTGCCTTATTGGTATGAAATATGTCCGTTCCACACCCAACTGGGCTATCGCCGGTTTTCAATGATAACAAAATGATATAAATGTTACCGTGAGCGAGAGGTCGAGGCGCTGCAGTTTGGGGAGTCCCTTAATGAGGTCGAACAGCTGGTCGGGCGTGATGCGGCTCCAGCCCGCCACGCTCAGCTCCACGAGCCCCGGGCAGTAGTCCGCCACGCACGCCAGCACCCACGACACGTTGCACACCTTCCACTGAGCTGAACGCACGCACACAAACCATTACATTACAATCATTATTCTACATAAGCAACGAACATATTATGGCAATTGTAAATGCTGCCGAGTGCCAACCGTTTAGAACCGTACGCAAGCGCTGATTCCGTAGACGATTTGCGTTGGGCTATTGCTTTTTTATAATATCTTCATTTTATAAATGAAAGTTCTTGTAACGCTTGGAGTAAACACTGACAAATTAAAATTAAATAAGAATGCCTGAATTTATAACACTCATTAAAAGGATTTAAATTTTTGCGTTCGTTAAAAATATTAATAGTACTTTAATAAATGAGCAATATTATATATGTAGATTGGTTTGTATGATACGGTTTTGTAAAGTAATACACGCATATATTTTGCTATTATTATACTACCGCGTTCATTACCGATATTTGACACAATATCATATTATTATTATAGCGAAATGTTACTATAGCGATGTTTTTATTTATAATTCTGATGATCGTTGACCATCAATATCGATAACCATCATATCGCTAATCCCTAGGGATAGCCTACATTTCTTCAGAACTTACCTCAAATTAAACACGATAATATTTAATAGTACGAAAACATCATAAAAAAGAAAGATTTATTAGGACGTACGTTATACCTTCCGTGTAGTGTGTAATTGTCGCTATAGTAAAAAATAAATTATTTGGGATAAACTGCCATACACAGATGAGTATTTTTCTTCGGGACACTGACAGATTATGTCCTGGATTAACATATTGGCTACTTTGTAACCTGTTAATTTGCTCTCTTGGCAAATTTTACATTGGGTATCGTTTTTTTAATAGATGGCCTTAACGTCTTGTAGATTACACTCGATTTCATGGTGATTTATTTGAGCCAACATATTATGGTTTGCTTTCTAACTTTTAATGTGTAAAATACACATTGGAACTTTTTACCGGCAAAAATATACCACGGAGGCGAAGCCGCGAGCAACACGTAAAATAAGTGACCCAAATTACGCAATAATAAAATAAATATAAACGTGAACTATAATAATTGTATTATCAAAGATTATCCTAACAAGATTATCAGTCAAAAAATAGTATCTATGTACCAAAACAAATGCATAAATGTACTTACCAATGTTTAAAACCTGACATAGCGATAAGCGATTTTCGAGTAACCAAACCAGCTTGTAATCAGTTTTGCATTTCTCACTCGTGTATTGCGCAAGATCGACGTTCTTCCATAGTTCCGGCCGGCAACTAACGCTGTGCCACAATTTGCACACTCTACCTAACCTGAAATATAATTGTGATTGCTTTAGGATATTATATCATCACGCTTGTATATCTGAGAGGTCGACAGAATTATTACACCACCCAGGCTGGTTACTTTTGTCAAGCCTTCCTTGTTCAAGGCCTCATAAGCTTAACAGCCAAGGTGTACCACCAAAAGAGCATTTAGGCAATGTCTGGATCTGCATTATACATATGGGTATAGTATTACATATTAAATCGTAATAGGCAATATGTCATCGCCGTGCAAAGTGCATGTTATATAATACGCAACATTCTTTTTAGTAGGAAACCACTTTCATAAACATACAAAATCCCAGCTGACATGGCAAAACTAAAGAGACAACTATTTACGACTTTTATATATCCATTGGCATTTAATTCATTTGACCGAGTTTGATAACATAATATTAACCAAAAGTGATTACCAAACTAAATTTTAAACACAAAGTTTAAATATATTAAAAATCAGTATCATGAAATGTGAATTTACCTGATAACTGCAGGCAAAGTCCCCTGCGAAGCCACAACATACTCGAAAATTTGTTCAAGTATCTCTTTCGGTATTGTCGCCGCCCAGGGACTCTGCGGTCCAGTATTCTTATTTTCCGCTGCACTAATTCTATTTCTTTCAGTCTTTTCATTTTTTTCTGTGGTCAAAACAATATTATTATTATTACAAAGACTAGTGAAAAATAAAATCTAAATACATACATATACATATACATACAATTATAACTATATTTTACTTCGTTAATTCTTATTATTATTTTTATATTATTTATATTATTTATTATTGTTAATTGTTATTAATTATTGTTCAATGAAGTTTGATTCAATTCTCACTAATTTAGTCATCGTTACTCGCAAAATATTAAAAACCAATTGTATAGATGTTTACTTATCACTAAAAAAATAATATCTGTAATTTTAATCCAAGGTGAAAGGAGTAGGAAGTCGATTTGCACTTTTATCAATTTATGGACGACAACTAAATATAAGAAACGTTCCTACTACATAGTCATAACATTTAGAATATAATAAAATTTGTACCAGTACTAATTAACTGTTATTATAATAATAAAATATATAATTACCCTTATTTTTAGTATTGTTAGATTTACGAGTCTTGGGAGTTTTGGGACGTGCGTGTCGTGACTTGGGCGCAGCGACACTGATGGCCGCTGCAGTGTCGCCGCGGGATGGGTCGTACTCCTCACCAGAACTCTCGCTGGCCACGGGCGATGCGGCTCGCTTCTTCTTCGATTTTCTTTGCCCGATGTCAGCAACTGAAGTTGGTGTCGGTGTTATCTGCGAATGAAGACAATTAATAACAATGAGTAAAGTAAAATTACTGTATACATACATAAAATCAATGCAACACATTTACAATATCCTAAAAGTGTGTTCGAATTCTACAACATTTGCATCTCACACATCATTATTATTTGTATTACTTATAGGTTTAAATTTTTAATAAGTATGTAGAAGAGGAAACAATTAATTTATAACACTTGTTTCAATATAGTGTTATACAGTAAGAAGTCGTCATAATAATGACTGCTTTCGTTATTTATCGATAAGATTAAGAATATAAATGTAATAATTAATAAAATTTAACCATAAATATAAAAAAAAAATATAATCTAGTGCAATAAATCATAAATCTTTAAATTATAATCCACCATTTCATAACATCTCATACCTATGAAGAAATCGGAAGATTAGCAGAGTTGTACCTGCTATTCGTAAATGGAAATTATAAATGTCTGATCTAAATCATAAATTATAAAATTACTATAGAAAATCAAACACAGAAGTTGTAAGTCATTTGATTTTCTCAGGATACGGTCGAATCGCCTAGAGTTTAGTAGTATAGCAAATCCCCATAGTATCTTACGATAGATCTTTTGTTGTGCTAATGGCCGCTGTGTTGCGTTTGCACCAGATGGTAGTTATAAAACATCCCTAATTGCGATAATATTCATGGTGCACATTAGGACGTGCCTTGATATATTAGTGCATAGTTTGTATAATACTAGCTTTTGCTTGCGGCTTCGCCCGCGTAAAGTAGTTTTCCGGGATAAAATTCCCGCTATATATTTTCCCGTGATAGAAAGTAGCCTATAACCTTCCCAGGGTCTTAAACTATCTCCATACCATATTTCATAAAAATCCGTTTAGTAGATTATGTAAAAATAGTTATCATACATACAAGACAGACAGAATAGGAGACTTTGTTTTATAATATATATACATTTTCATGTGGACAAAGCTTGGTCACCGGAAGGAAAGAAAACCTTAAATGTTGAAGGTAGTAAAATTTCATTAAAGTAAGCATTTTATTTTTTAAGTGAGTCATACTGCATTGAAAGGATTACGTTAAGTGAGTAATCACTATAAGAGGTACTTATCCGAATCATTTCGAGTAGGAATATTGTAAGGATTTCTATAATTAAATATTTATTATTTTTTATATCCTCAATGTTAATAAAAAAATATTGACGCTTCGACGTTGTTGGTTACGGTACTTAATTGAGACAACTCTGGCGATTTTCGTATTCTACCTTTGATATTCCACCTAAAGCTACTTTAAGCGAGTTATCTGAAAAGTTGATATTATGTACTCTACAATATTTCCCAACAGAAATAACCTATATTTATTTTTTTCCAGAATGTTATGTGATTATGAAATACAATTAAAAGTACTTCTTATTCTATGCAGATATTTTTTATTACGTTTATGTCGCCAATAAGTGAATTAGCCGTTCATATAGGACGAATTATTAATTCCTAATTCCATTATATTGTACTTAACTTTTTTTTGTAATAAAATTAGAATAATATACTGAGAATTTAAAGATACGGACATTGTTTCGTCGAAAAAAATATTGAGGCTCACTACGCAAATAAGTAGCTATGGAGTACTAACTGCTGTTTAAGTCGAAAATACCGGTAATTTCACATATTAAATAAATAGATATAAGGTAGGATAGGTGGCTAATAGACCTTTCCACTAATTTTAATCTCATGAGAGATTCCTATAAACTACAAAAGTTCTTTTAAAATAAACATAACGTACCGTAGTAACCCAATTGGTTATTTAGAACCTATATATGTACTAAAAAGGAAGAAATAAAGGAAAAACAAACTACCCACTCTTTAGGTATCTCTGTTGTTTAATTTTTCTTATTATGACTAATAAAAATGAAAAATTTGTTCTTTTGAACTTATTTAATTTTATCCTTCCCTATTCATTTGTATTTACTACAATACTTAAAGCTTTATTTCACGGTAAAATCATTCTTATATCTCAAACCAACCTGGTGGTCTAACACTGGAATAAGCCAATATTCTAAGGCGGCATACTAACATAAAAATCCGTGGTAGCCTGCTTTAAGACACTAATTATACCTATGTAATGTCAAGATGACAGTTATGAGAAGAAACATAAGGCTACCTGCGGAGCCACTTTATCGCATAAACAAGCTGTTGTTATAAGGAGCTAGAGAACGCCTTCGCCGTCAAAGATGGCAGGTAGGCCTGCTTACTGCTGGTAGTAACATAATCCATTACAGGAGTGGACCTAGCTTTAGCTTAAGACGCACAATGCGGATATTTGAAAAATGTTGTGGCCATTGTAATTACTGGGCATTGTGATACTTAAAACCATCATACATACATGTTTCAGGATGAGTTTAGTGCAATGCTATGCAGTACTTTGTAATTAAGTACTGGATATGTGCTACTTGATACTGTCCATCAGATGAAAGACTTGCATGTCTCATCATTTAATAATGTATAATAAAACAAAAAATAGGGAAATTAATATGGAAATCAGTTCTTTCAGAAGGATTATCTGTACTGTGTTATAATAATTTTATATACCATTTGATTTAATTACTATAGTGGCTTGATAGAAATTCAAATTACTAAGGTTTTGTATGTACAAAAAATATAATTATTAAATATTTTGTGAATTTACTAGCTTTAATGGATTATGATGGTATTGATTTGCCAAAAACATAAACATCTTTATATCTATCAATACACCTATGTTTAGTGTCCACAGGTCTCTAAATTACATACTTTATTAGCATCACACACTATAATTAGAATTTGAAGAGGATGATTATAAAAGGGACCTGTTTAAAGAATATTAACTTTTTCTGTCATATCATAAAATATTTATAATATTTACCAAAAGAATAATACTTATTAAAACTGATCACCTTAAAATAATACTTTTTGAATTAAATATTAATGCATTGGAACCATGAATTTCATTGCAATAGGTATACCCATGGTTTATTTTTCTATTAAATACTTTGCCACACATATCCTATTGACGGACTTAATAGGTATTTAAATATAAAATATTCAAATTTGTGAATTATTTTTTTAAACCTCGTGTTTCGAAATGAAGCATTTAAATATTAAGATGCATTATAAAGGTTAAATTGTCTATAATAAGGACAGAAACTTTCAAATGTAGACATGTAATGTCTTTGAAATGATAAATGAAATGAAAGTTCTTAAATGACAGACTAATTTCTATATAAACCTGCCTTTACTACACTGAAATAACTGTGAGTTCTTTTGGGATAATTACTTGTTAGGTCCTATTAAATGAACCTTGTAATGAATACAGCTGTAAACTTCAAGCTAAAGCTATCCTTGCAGGTCAAGGTGATCTCAACATTGAATATACTAGACTAGTTATAATGAGTTTATTATATATGGTTAAAAAAAATCTGTGCCTCAACCTACCTCACTTGTGTATTTTACCAAAGGATGAAGAATACAAATATTTATCAATTAACCAACTCT
Organism: Manduca sexta; assembly: GCF_014839805.1. NCBI lineage: Eukaryota > Metazoa > Arthropoda > Insecta > Lepidoptera > Sphingidae > Manduca > Manduca sexta. The sequence continues at coordinate 7,092,354 of NC_051142.1, read as the reverse complement.
ACAAAAACTTAGTCAATGCAATTTTGATACATATAAAGGAAAAATTTATAAACAAGTGCTACTGTGTCTTTAAACATGATATTTTAATTAAGTTTAATTTATAATTTTTTCTTTCTTTCTTTTTCCTTATTCAGTCAAAAATACATTTGTAAATGAAAGAGATTAAATAAATTTATAGTCAAATAGTTGTCTTTTACAATGTAATATAGGAATGTTGACCAAAGTTCCAATAAAACTTGTAGAAGTTTCCACTCACCATCTAGATATAGGCCATACAAGAAACAGGTTAGTGGCATACATGTCAAGTAAATAAACAAAATATCTCATGATTATAAAGTTAAAATTGTTACCCAACCATTAAGGTTAAAGGAGTATTAAAGTGTGCCAATTACATAAATTAAGGTTTCTATATTTCAAAAATGTTCCAATTTATTGAATCTTTACAAATATTCATTGAGAACTATTTAAATATCCCTAGTATATACCCATATCCTGAATGCAAAGCATGTATGTACAATAAAAATATTATAAAACTAGATAACATTCAAAAGTTACTTACAGTATCGTGAACACTTGTTCTTCTTATTTTAATCTTTATGGTATTTGTGTCCACTATCTGGCTGTGATATGTGGCTGTACACTCTGATTTCTTAGATTTCTTTTTACTACGTGAACAAATGTCCAGCATAGACCGAGGTTTGCCACTACATGGGGTGACTGCATGAGTCCTTTTCTCTTTTGAGTTCTTTTTGCTCTTTTTAGTTGATAATTGACTAAGTTCATGGCTATAAGGTTTGCCACTCTGGCGCTGCATATTAATTAAAGGTAACTTCACACTGTACTTGAGCACTTCATCATCTGAACTTTCACTTTCCTCAGAGCCCTCTTCTTCCTCTTCCTCCTCCTCTTCCTCGCTTGGCTTCTGTTCCTCTTTATCACCATCACTCTGGCACTCACTGCTACTCACTAAATATAAGTTTTTACCACTTATCACTTGTGACTTGCTGTTCATTGAACGTCTTTTATGATGGTGTTTTTTCCGTTTGGTTTCTGGGGGAAGACAACCATTCACTGTTGAGCTGTCGGTGTCACGTCGCGAGTGCTGCTTGTGCTTCCTGTGGCGTGACCTTGCGGGGGACGACAACGATCCGTTTGCCACCTGAAGCTTCTGATTGGCGATGTCATCGATGCTCTGCTCAAAATCGGTTTCGAGTTTGATGCAGGAGACTGCGCTACCGGAACCTGGCGAGTCGTCGTCGTCGTCGTCAGGGGTACCAGATGCCACTTTGGGCACTCGCGCATCAGGAAAGAGGTCCTTGCGGACGGTGAGCCTCGCGGCCTCGTAGGCGCCGTTCACGGGACTCGACCGACCAGACATGCCGCCCGCCTCCCGCCGCCCTCGCGTACCACTTCTACAAACCACTCACCTGTCCGCGAGGTAAACAATCAGTTTGACACATCACATTTTCACTTTGGTGACCGAGCAATGCACCGATCGTTATGCGATGGTCTGAATATGTCAGTGATTACCAATAATCAATGTGTAAAACATTATCATTTCTTTAATTTGCACTTCTTGTGAGTCCCGAACATCTTTTTTTCTTCACATATTCGCATTTTAGGTCATCCATGTTCATGTAACGTTGTGATTGCGAAAAACAAAGTACAGATCATTTTCGCGGACACTTGGTCTTGAATGTACAGTGATGACACATAAAATATGCAATACTTTGAATTATGAACATAATACACACTTATTTTTGATTATTTTCGTCCACTATGAGTTGATGAAAACTGTTGACCTTGTTTAGAAGCTTATTATGTTTCAAATTTTAATCAACAGATGCAGACATTGTCACAAAAAAGTTGCTCTTGTCTGAATGCAGTAACTTTGTATAGACGTACAAAATATGAAAGGCGACTCATATTTTTTGTTGAAATAACAGGATAAAAATAATGGAAATCTAAAATAAAAAATATTCATCACAAACAATGACCAAATAATGAACTTTAAATTGTTTTAAAGACAGTTTTGTTAAATTATAAGCAATGTTATACCGCATTTCAAAGATAGTTTGTAATGTCAAGGAAAGTTGTTTTGCTCGACTACGAATTTCAAATACGTTGCGCGAGATGGCAGCACTATGCAAATATACAGAAATTCAATACTGGATTTTGCAGAATTTTGCTTTGTTTCTCTTTCTTACAAATTGTACGATATTGCTTGACAGATGTTAGTTTATAACGATGAATACATTAAATTTCTATAACTTATTTCATTATCATATCGTAATCTTACTGAAATGCTAAAGTGTGTGCAATTTGTGACAACGCGTTTGTTGTATGTGCTATGTATGACGTTCATCAATAGTGATAATGATAACCTACACGATCCCTCTTTAGCGAAGTACATAACCGGTGAGTCATATTTATATTTATTACATTTGCTGTATATACTTATCGATGATCTCATACATAAAATTGTAATAGGGGCTTACACATCATTGCTATGCTTACTATGCTTTTAACAATAACCGGTAGGTATGTATTATAGAATGTAGGTAGGTAAGTACCTATATGTTACTTATAAGCTACATTACCTACTTTCTATTCATTTACAATGCTTGAATATTGTGTCAGATAAAATAAAATAGATTAATGGGTACAATTGTACAGTTTTGGTGTATTATTTATTTGTACTGATTGTATACTTAAGTGATGATTTATTCATTTGAATTATTAGTATCCTATACTTATTAAAATGATTACTCAGATAGGCTCTATTTGTATAGGAGGTATACCTATTGTTATTAACATAAATAACGAAAGTCATCAAGGTA